>NC_056747.1:1106205865-1106500865 GCF_019279795.1 Protopterus annectens
CATTGGCAGGATATAAGACCACTGTCAGTAATTAAGGCAAGAGAATCTGTAAAAGTGAAAGACAATATTCTGGAGATTTATAAGTTCATCTGCCTGAAACCAGACTGTTCTGTGCAGACTGCAATTTTTTTCTGTGTAAGTGAGTTAGTTATTAATAAGTTTGTTTGTTAGTCAGTTGTTCATTAGTTAATTATTGTTTCATCTGGTAGTTGTTATAAATTAAAAACACACCACACCAAGAAAATTCACAGAACAGAGACCATATACGCAAATGTTCTTTCAATGACATATATAGCTTTTATTTAAGACATTACTTTCAAATAGTTCCTATGTACATCCTAAACAAGTCTTTATCGTGTTCCTATTTACAATTATGTTTAAATATGGGATATTATTTTATAAAATTAACTTTCTTACAAAAAAAAACAATACCTGCTTTTTTCCCTCTTAATCTTCAGTCTTTTTTGATTACCTTTCTTGGGTATGTAATATAAGGCTAACTTATTTGGATATCTTTCTTTAAATATTTTTCCACAAAAATAAATTCCATTACTATCTGAATTATGCATAGGTTCATAGGTGTTTACCGGGCCATCAACCACAAGGGACGTTTTAAGCCTAGCCACGCATCCCAAATCTCTGATAAGTTATCGTACCCTTGATAAGTGTAAGCAGGTGCTTGGGAGATGAAACATTTAAAAGCAGTGGTCTGGGAGATGAAGCAATTGCAGGCTGCTTATGTCCATAAGAAACAAAGGTACCAAACCAGGGATGAATTTCATGTTCCTCATCCAGTTGTCCTAGTTACACTTGAATTGGGTTAGGGAGGACCTGTGCTTCACATAGATGGGAAGCCTGTTCCAGAGAAGGAGTAGTCTCTGGGATACATACCTCTCTCCAGCAGGTCCTATTTATATCATAAGCAAGGTTTAAGTCTTTAGAATGGATCAGTCTGGTGCTGTTTTTTTGCAGATGTGCAAGAGGTCCATTAGGGCAGGGCCTGACAATGTATTGTATGCCAGGCATAGATCTCCCCTCAACAACCTGTAGGAGACAGAATACAAAGATAGTGCCTTGAAATGGTCTTCATAGGATATGTTACTTACACTCTGTATTCTTTTAGTGAGGAACCTCTGTGGTTGTTCGAATTGTTGGATGTGCCTGGTTAAGTGCATACCAAAGGGGCCATTGTACTCAATGACAGGTCTGATGAATGACAAATACAATGGAACAATAACTTTGTTGGACCTAGATGCCTACCTTTGTTTATAAGTTGCACAACATAGAATGATTTTCTTACTACTGTAGAAATGCAATGGTCAAAAGCTAGGTTACTGTCTATGTGTGTCTGTTATTACTGGACTACAGGGGTGTATTGTCAGAGTGATAGTTACCAGGTGTAGATGACTTCCCAAAGGAAACTGTCAAACATTTTTTTCGTATTTAGCTTTAGTCCATGGCTTTGGCACCAGTTATTTGTTTGTGACAGCTCTTCCTGGGGACCATTTGTGTCTGTGGGGAATTCTATGACTGCTCCTAATTTGCACACATCTTTAAATTTAGTCAGTTAAAGGCTATTGACATTGGCCTTGATTTCAGAGAAGTAAATGCCAGCAAGAAACAGTCCCAGTTTGTTGGAACCACTAACTTGGGATTCCCATCCTAATAACCTAAAACAAATTACTTCCTTCCCCAAATACAGAGCTAACTTTTCAAACACAATGAAGCCTCTTGCAAATACTTTCAACTCAGAGATCTAACCTAATGCATCAATTCTAAATACATAACTTCTCACTCTTTCTCCTCAAAAGAATGTTCTCTTGAAAACTCATTGCAACCTGGCATATCTTAATCTTCAATGATATGAAAAGTGTATTGAATGTCTCAATTATCCTTGCAAAGATGTAATCTTCCATACATGGTTGAGGTGTTAATGATAAATTATTTTTCTGTACCACTTTGAATGTTTTGGCTAATTTTGGATTAACTATCTATATCTTCAAATATTGAATATCTGATTGTTTATTTGCTTTCAGTGCTATGCACCTGAGTTGTGACTGTAAAGAGTCCTCAGCCCAGCCCATCTACCTGGCTAACAAACTATTAATAAATAAATAAAGCATTTGTTCTGCTCTCCCCTCCTCTTTCTCTTGTTTTTTTCAAAACTGTAAAATTTGTAAATATTTTCAACCATTTGCATTAAACTCTGCATTCCTGTATTCAGCCTTTATACTTAATTATCCATATAGTGCTTTGATTGCATTGTTTTCTAGACAAATGTATGGATTCTGGAGAACATTTATACTTACTATAAAGTGAAAATATACTCTCAGTTTAATTTCTTTTCTGTAATTAACTTATGATTCACTTTTATTGTACTTTGTTCTGGGACGAATCACAAAATGGTCCACTTGGATCAGCGCACTACACTTGACAACAAAAATAGACAAAGTCTTTCTACATAACAACTTGTAGTGTAGTGGGAAAAAAGTAAGATGAGAAGATAGAGGCAGAGGAGAGAGAAGACGTCATCATCATCATCACTATCAACCTCCTCTTTTACATTTTTGCATGGGGTTGGGTTGATACATCAACATTAGTTAATGTAACTAAATCATTTAGAGTCAGTGTTTACACCACCAAGTGACTAGCTTGACTGTACTGGTGGCATATTACTGTTCAACAAAAGGTGGGAAAATCTCTTATAAAGGTACTTTATGTTAAAGGAACAGAGCCTTACAGTAAAACTGTCTCAGTCAATAAATGCACCGTCAGGTTGTTTGCATATTTTAAAGAGGTTTGTGGATAATTTGTTTTTCCTTTGCATCAGTGGAATAAAGTTTATAAATCTTAACGTTTTTTCTTAGCTGGTTGCACACACGAGTTGTGCTTGTAAAAATAAACAGATACAGTTGAATCAAAATTTTCTGTGTCTCACTTGTCATCACTCTGTCTTGAGGGCTGAATTTGTAGAAGGCTCAATTTATAAGCGCTGCCTTACATTTAGCTTACATGTTAGAGATATTGCATCTGACTTGAGGCAATGGGAAATGCTCGGGAGATTGTGGTGAAGTTAGAGAAAGTTTAAGGACCTGGTGCACTGTCTTAATGGCATTTATTTATTTATTTTACATTTGTTGACTGGGTTAGTCCAGCTGAGCTGATAGCCCTTTTTCAGCAGAGACCTGGGGAAAAAAGCTTCACAACATTACATTTAAGATTTAAACAGTAGACAAAAAAGTATAAACAATAAGACTATGACAGAAATTAGGTTGAAAATATACAATGGAAATACAAAAATTCCAAGTTTATCAAAGTACAGTCAGCAAATACGAAGGGTGAGTAGGTTTTATTACATGTACAGTAAATAAACAATGAGAAAAAAAAAGCAGAAGGTAGTAGATGCAGCCAGGAGGTTAAGGTATGAGAAAGTGTGCAGGTGGTAAACAGGTTAGGGTATTTTAAGAGGGATTAAGAGGAGGAAGATGGCTCTAAAAGTGGCTAGTGCCAGTAAGAGGCTAACAGAGTAGTGAAAGTAGGAGAGGATGCCAGTTCAAGGGGGTGGGAACAATGGCATATCCAGTGGCTTTTTAGGTAGTCTTTGGCAATTGATTTGAATACATTTGTTTTTTTAAGGGATCAAATTTTCAATAGGAGTTTGTTCCAGGAGATAGAAGGGTGATGGCTATAGAGCTTTTGACCGATTTTGCTCTTAGATTTATAGATGTATAGAAGGTTTTGGTCCAAGTTTCGGAGAGACCTAGTGGGGGTATATGAAGAGATGAAAGGAGTCAAGCTAGGGCAGAAAGATGTTTAGATTAGGATAGAGTGAATTATCTAAAACTGGGAGAGGAGAAGCAAGTGGGGTAGTTCAAGTCAGTTTAAGTGTGATAAAGAGAGACAATGGCAGTTGTAGACTGGTTGTAGGCAGACTGGCAGTTACTGAAAACAGCTCTGGAGTCTTTGACAGAGTATCTTTCAAGTGTGGATAGTGTCAGTGGCAGAACAGGTCGCGCACTTGTCTTTGGTGCTTGAAGATCAGGAGGTTGTGGGTTCTGTTCCCACACCAGTTACTTTAATTTTTCTATTACTGACTCTATGGTGTACCATAGCTTAACTGTCCATTCCTCTCTATAACAGTTAGGTATATTTCATATATTTAGACAATGTTGGATAAGCAGATGTCACATACATTGAGTGTGCTTTTCTTTTTTCACTCGATAATTTTTGTTTCATATTTCTAAGACATTTATTTATTTGGTAGTTAGAACCAGATAAGCCTGCTATGAGCAAGTGCTTGTTCTCAGGACTGATCTAGGAACATAGGCCTAGTCACATGGTTTGCTCAGACTTTCACTTTGTACAAATGAAGATTGAGGTAGTCAAACCCAAGAGTACAGGCTGAAGCTCATTACCAGCTCATAGTGTTAACATTCTCTCTGTAAATGTGATTCTGTGACATTAAGTGCACCACTCTATTCTTGTCCTCTGAATGGCTAGAACAGAAAAACAGATGTACCGTACTGTTCAGGCAGAGAACATATTGGTATACATACTACAACAACAACCTGTGAATGAGTTAGGTATGACCCAAGACTTAAATTTGATTCCACTTACTTATGACCACAGTTTATGTGCTGAGTGACTAAACAGCCATTTAAACAGCCTGAAGTTACTCGGCCATTCCTGAGCATAGCATGAGATCATATTTAACTTGTCTCATAAGAACTAAACAAATAAAAACATGTAAAGTACAGTTTTTCATAGTGGAGAGACAATGACATGATGAACAGGATGCATGCATTAATATTGTATACACATACTGTTCTCACATCTCTCTGGAAAAAACAGGAATTCCTTATTCAGAAAACATTATGGACCATAGGATCATAGGATCACAGGTACTACAAGGCATGCATGTCTTAAGATCGTTCATGCCTTGCCAAATATCACCATCAAAATGTACCCCAATTCCAGGAGAGCAAAACATTTCATGTTTAGTCTTGAAGGAGCCAAGGGTTTAACTGTACTTAACATGCAGTGACAATTTGTTCCAAAGATGGGACAGCTGTTGAAAATTAAGCTATACCTCCAACATGTTTTATTTATATGTTGGTGGAGGTTCATATAGGTTTTTGGGTAGTTGTGTCGCCATCTATCCTGTGAATGTATAACAGCTCCATTAGGGATCTCTTTTTGGGATGTTTGCATGGATTACTATAGCAATAACCCACGCCTGGGTGTGGGTAATGCTAAATTTACCCACGGTTGGCGTGGTTTGGTCCCGAGGGCGAAGGACCAAACCACGCCAACCGTGGGTAAATTTAGCATTACCCACACCCAGGAGTGGGTTATTGCTATTATACCATGACATTATTTAAGAAAAGAAACTATTACTTTTCTTAAATAATGGCATAGTATAATGCCTGTTTACTGCCCTTCCGCAGATGTCTGGCATCCGCGGCAGTTCTGATGTACTGCGCGCCTGCGCAGTACATCAGAGCTGTGGGCAAAAGCAACGGAGAAAGCAAGATCTCCGTTGCTTTTTTTTTAGTGTCTCGCTATGTTAAATGAGTTTAACATAGCGAGACACTAAAAAAAAGCAACGGAGATCTTGCTTTCTCCGTTGGTCTCGCTATGTTAAATGGGTTTAACATAGCGAGACAGCTTTAAAATAAGCAATGGAGATCTCTGTTGCTTATTTTAAATCTGTCTCGCTATGTTAAACCCATTTAACATAGCGAGACAGTGTTTTAAAAAAACGAGTTATACTAATGGAAAAAAGTCCGGGCGACCGGACCTTTTTCCATTAGTATAACTCGATTTACAACGGGCACGCTGGCCAATCAGCGTGCACGTTTTGGGGGGGTCATGGTATAATTGCCAGTTATGCATCTCTGAATAGGAGTGTATGAGAGAAAGAGTATAAAGGTAAGGCTTCTAGTCTGTCTTGATAGCTAATGTTTTTTACGCCATTAAGCTTTTTTTGGGACTATGACATTTCGTCAAATGGCTATTCAGCGAATAGCCATTCATTGAACATGTATTTATCGAAGCTGCTCTTCATCGAACAGTATATTTTAACTAGGGCACACAAGCAGTTGGCTACCAAGTGACTGCAAAAAAAATTAAAACCTGTCAAGGTGGGGGGCTGTGCCCCTCAACCCCCAACTAAATATACCAACTCCGAGAACACACTACAGTGGGGAAAAGGGCAAATTCCAGACAGTGGCCAACCACTGGTTTGCCTTAGTTAAAGTCTGCCATTTAATGAAGAAGTAAGATTTTCATAACTGCTGTTGTAACATGGTGGCTAAAGATATGGAAATTGTTGACCCAGGTACCAAGATCCCTGACTGCAGTGGCCATGTGGAATGGGGTACTGGCTATTCTGTAAATTGTAGATGTTGGGTGTTTCCCAAAAAACAATAATGCTATAGTTTTTGAATTTAGTTTAAGTCCTTTCTCTGTACACCTTTGGTTTGTAAGGGATAGTCCTTGCTTAAGTGTTTTTGGATCACTGGCAGAACAGATAATGACACCCAACTTTCAGTCATCAGGGAATATGGTTAGCCATAGATCAGGGTTTGTGGTACAGAGAGCAGAAATGGGTCCTTCAAAAAGATAGGTTCCAGTATTTATTAAACACTTTTATTAAATTATCGTTTAAGGCATAGACAAACATACATTAACAGAAAAAGAAAAAAAAAAACATTACATTTTAACATTTTCTGATTTAAATAAAACATACATCACATATATTTTCTTTGCTACTATCATCAAAAAATTACTGAATTCCTGCCTTCTCTTAAAACTCAATTCTCCTCCTAGACATTATTATGCATGCATTGTTCCCACAATTTCCATTTACTTCTATGTAATTTGCACCTTCCCTGATGCCAATAAATTAAGTTACTTTGTTGTTTCCGTGGTGGCATTTTCTTGAAGTTATATGTTTCTAAGCAGTCATTTGTATGTGCAATTGGAAACAGAAAATATTAAGTCTTTAATACAATGGTTAGAATATGTGAACTTTTGGAAATAGGAAATTATGTTATTTAAATAGGGAATTTGAGAAGAGGGTGTAATTCCATTTACGCAAAAATCTTTTAATAACCAGATAAAACTATTAGAGACTATTTGTTTATGACTGGTTGTGATATATTTATTATTTATTAGTAATGTTTCTTGATGTATTTGTTTCCATTTTGAATAATAAGATGAATTTATCAACAACACTATAAATTTTACAATTGTTGAACTAGCATACAGTTGAATACCATGGATGTTATTCCACCATTATCCCAACCTTTTCAGTGCCAATAAAAAGAATGTCTTGGTTTATTAGGATGTCAAAAAATTAAGTAGAATATTACTTATCTTCTTCATCAATTTATTTTGGTGGAAATAGTACTAAAGATTGTAAGACAGACAATATTTTAGGGACAATTTCCATCTTAATAAGCATTAATTGTTCTTCCATGGTAAAGAAAAAAATTGTTCCAATTTGTGAGTAAACTTAAAATGTTATCAACAACCTGTTGAAAGTTTGTATCATTTCTTTACTATTAGACATAATGGTTATACCAAGGTATTTCATTTCATTGCTATTCAAACTGAAGTTCGAACATTTCTGTATAAATTTTTAATTTTTTTTTAGTATTTAATAATGGACCTGTTTTATTATGATTAAATCTTAAGTTCAAGATTTATTCAAACTGACTCAAAGAACTAATTATATATTCCAAAGAATTTTCTATATTTCTTATTGTTTGTAAAATATTATCAGCAAAGAGCTGAATCTTTAGTTTGAAGTCTTATTTTATTTTGATACCATTGATGTTGTTATTGGATCTAATACTGTTAGCAAAGGGTTCTATAGCTAATGCAAAAAGTAAAGGGGATAATGAACAGCCTTGTTTTGTGCCTTTTTGTAATTTAAAGGAATTAGAAACAAAAGAACCTATTTTCACATAAGCAGGAGAGTTATTATATAATGTAGAAAGTAATGCAATTAGGTCAGGTGAGAAATTATACAAAAAGTATTTTAAACAGGTACGACCAATTAACTGAGTTAAAAGCCTTATCTAAATGGAGACTAATGACAGAAAGTTATTTTTTATTTTTATTTGCATTGTCTATTAATGTATGCATGCTTATTATGTTATCCTGTACTCGTCTATTTAAAATAAATCCAGTTTGATCATTGTTAATTAGTTTAGATGTAAGTAGATTAATTTTAAAATGGACATGAACATCTTATAGTTCACATTTAAAAGTCAAATGGATCTGTATAATGAATGATTTGTATGGTCCTTATCTTTTTTTTTTAAATAGGTGACATAGGGCATATTTCCATGATGGGGGGACTTCAGCAGTTGTTTTTATTTCTCTATAGACCTTATCTAATATTTTAACTGTATCATTCTGTAGTATTATATATAGTTCAAGACCATCTATGCCCAGTACCTTATTATTTTTTAACTCTTTTATTTGATCTTTTATTTCTGTTAAAGTGAATGGTCTATCAGTTTTTTTACTTGTTCACTTTTTAGTTTATTATTTATATTTTCCCTAAGAAAACCTTCAACTATATTATCATTATCTAGGTTATTTGCATTATTATTTATATTTTTATAAAATATTTTAAAGCCCTCAAGAATACCTTTAATATCTGTTCTTCTTTCTTTTTTATTATGTATATGTGTTATAATTTCTTTGATATTTATGTATTTATTATTTATTTATTTTACATTTGCTTATTGGGAAAGTCCAACTGGGCACAGGTCCTTTTTCAGTGGAAGCCCAAGGACAAAAGCTCCGACATAAACAATTACAAAAGTTGACAAGGATACAGTAGAACTTTTAAAAACTGGTAATACATATATGCTTGACAGAAATCAGAAGAGTTACAACATACAATTATCAAATAATGATTCATGTAAAATGTTCTGTGGGAATACACATTTTAAAGTTAAACAGCTATATACAATGGCAATACAGACACTATATTCCATACACATTCAGATGAGAGTAGAAGGACCAATAAGATGTAGGCTTTTGAGATCTTATGAGTACAAGTACTACCCAGCACAGGTGCAGGAACAGAACCAAGTGTCAGTTAAATGAGACCTTAGAAGTTTTTTAAATTGTACTAAAGAGCAGTTGGATGTTATTGGGACTGGCAGTTTATTCCATATTTTTGGAATTAAGTTTGAGAAGAGTGAGTCCCTGGCTGAGTTATTTGCTTTGGAGATATCAAGAAGTAATTTGTTGCTGGAATGGAAAGTACAATTGTTGGTATGTAGCTGTATAAGATTCTGGAGAGCAAGTTTTTTTTTTGTTGGTTGATGTAGGATTTTATGGGCAAAGGTTAATTGAATAAAAACTAGTAGTCGAGGTAGTTCTAACCAGTTTAGTATTTTTAGGGGTGCACAATGATGCGTCCTATATGGGGAGTCAGTTGTGAACCTGGCACTTGTTATAACAGGATTTCTGAGGTTGGTTAGAATTGGAGAGGCATATAAGAGGGGTGCTAAGAGGTATGCGCAAGTGATGGTAGCTTTTGTGTTTAAGGTTAGAAATTATTTATTTCTGTAGAGAACACCTAGTTTCTTGTGAACTTCCTTAATGGTTTGAGAGATGTGAATATCGAATTTCAAATTGTTTTTGATTTCTACACCTAGAAGTTTGATACTGGTTACTGGCATGATAGTGGTTTTGTTTTTGGATGTGATAATGAATGACAGGCATGATGGGGACATCTTGTGGGGTAGATGAGAAGGAGCTTGGTTTTGTTGGGATTTAGAATGAGTTGGCTATTAGTGAGCCATGTTTTGGCAGATAGAAAAGAATCTTGAGTTATGGTCTGGAGGTCTTGTATGAAAGAGGCTGTGCATATTAGCATAGAATAATCTGCATATTGTATAACTGCTGTGAGAGGAGTAGAGCTGTGGAGTTTGTTTGTGAAAAGAAAGAACAGTAGAGGTTCAAGGATGGAGCCTTGGGGAACCCCTAAAGTAACTGGAAGAAGAGGGGAGAGTTCATGTTGTCATTGAACGCCTACTGGCATCCTGATAAATAGCTTTTAAACCAGGTAATAGAGAAGTAGTGAGGTTTAGTGAGGTAAGAATGTTGAAAAGTTTGTTGTGATTTACCACACTGAAGGCTTTAGAAAGGTCCAAAAAGATGGCAGTTACAACATTTCCATTATTTCTATACTGGTTCACTGTGTTAGTGAAGGATATTAGGGCTGTGATAGTACTGTGATAGAGCCGAAGTCATGTTGGGTATCTGGCAGTAATTTCTTTGTGTGCAGATAAACCATCAATTGTGTATGAATGATTCTTTCTAGGATTTTAGATAGGGGTGGCACAATGGCAACTGGATGATAATTGGTCAGTTTGATGGAATTAGCTCCTTTGTGTAAAGGTAAAATGTGGGAGAGTTTCCAAATGTCAGGTATCAGGTTTTCTAAGATTGATCTGTTTATTAATATGGCTACTGAATAAGCTATTGTTTCTGCTGTGATTTGCAAGAAGTCTGCAGGGAGTTTGTCTGCAGCTAGTGTGGTTGGCTTTAGTTTTTTAGGTATTTCTTTTGGTATCAACAGAGACTGGATGTAGTGAAAAGGAGTCGGAGTTACGGTGAGATATAGAAGACTCAGAGGTGGTGAGGGTACTCTGGGAACTGAAGAGGTCTAGGACAGTTTTTGTGAAGTATTTGTTGAATTGAGTTGCTATGTTATTGTTTGACTGAGTGATTTGTATGGCAGTAGAATATTATTGCTGGCTGCCCAGAGCTTTTGAGGGTTATTATGGTGCTTTTTTTGAATATTATGGTAATAGTTGATTTTGCCAAGTTTGTGGGTGGCCACAGTGGTGCAGCAGTTAGAGTTGCTGCCTCACAGCAAGAGGTTCTCCAGTTCAGGTTTTGGCTGTGGTGCCTTTTGTGTGGAGTCTGCATGTTCTCCCTGTGGTCATGTGGGTTTCATCCAGGTGCTCTGGTTTCTGCCCACATCCCAAAGACATGCTGTAAGTGGATTGGATACTCTAAAGTGGCCCTAGGTGTGAGTGTGTGTGTATATGTGTGTGTGTGTGTGTGTGTGTGTGTGTGTGTGTGTGTGTGTGTGTGTGTGTGTGTGTGCGTGTGTGCACGTGTGTGTGTGTGTGTGTGTGTGTGTGTGTGTGTGTGTGTGTGTGTGTGTGTGCGTGTGTGTGTGTGCCTTCTGTGGAAGGTTGGGCATCGGGCTAGCAACTTGACACTGTAAAACTCCACTGCCAATCATTCTTCAGACCGTTGTTCTACTGTGGCGACCCCTAACTGGGAAAATCAGGAAGAAGAACTTGATTTTGTCAAGTCTGACTAATTTCTTTGCTTTGCTTCTCAATCGCAGGAATCATAGTTTTGAGGATTGGGATTTGTTTTTTATGAAAATGCTCCCATGCTTTATCTCTAGCTTTAAGCAGGGATCTGCATTCCTTACTTAGCCAAGGTGCATGGTTGGCTTTTATTCTAATAGTTCTAGGGGGTGCATGGTTGTTCAGTTTATCTTGAAAAGTGGTGTTGAAAGATTTAACAGCCTCTCCAGGGGTTGTTGTCTAACAGGTTCCCAGTTGGAGCTCTTTAGTTTGGAGATAAAGTCATTAGGGTTGAATTTGTTTGTGTTTCTGATTATGCAGTAGGTGGTTGGTCTGATTTGATGGGTACCAGTCTTAAAAAGAAAGGTTGGTTGATGGTCACTAAGGCCATCAGGCAGACAACCGGATTGAGAGCATAGGGTGGGAGAGTTAATCACAATCCAGTCAAGGATGGACTATCGTTTGGAAGATTTGTCAGTCCTAATAGGAGATGTGATAATTTGGGTGAACCAGTGAAGGTTAATGTGTGTTGCTGGATTCTGAGAGGAGCAGGTGAGCCAGTCTATGTTAAAGTGCCCCATCAGGATTGTTTCCTGTGGGAGGGCATTGGAGATCCAATTAAGTAAATTTTCTAGTGTGGAAATGTTGTTCTGAGGTGTGATATAACCACTGGGTCGATATCAGAAGATCGAAGTTTCAAAACTCCAAATCTGATATGGTCGACACCGTATGATCGAACTCTTGAAAATTTGAATCTTTTAACAGAGATCTCTGTACAGCACGGAAAAGGAAGATTTCCCTTTTCTGCACTGTAGTGCAGTCTCGGAGTTGGTATATTTAAGTAGCGGGGGTGTGGGGGGTGCAGGGGTGCTTCCCCCTGCTTAGAGCATTTAAATGGCTTGTTTTTGTAGGTTGTTGTGTTTTATCACATTTTCAATGTTTCAAGACTTTGATTATATGGTGTCGACAATATCAGATTTGAAGTTTTGAAACTTCGATAATGTAATATAGACCCATAAAACCTATAATGTTAATGTGTTTTTCGGGGTTAATTTTTAGCTTAACAAAGAGTAGTTCTGTGTTGTTAAAGTTAGGGATAGTTAGCTTTAGGCTTTCAACCTCTAGGGGATTTTTGAATAATATTGCTATGGCACGACCCTTTTTGATTGATCTATCTTTGCATATAATATTGTATGCGGGAGCTAGGATTTCATTGTCACTGTTGTCAGGTTTTAGCCAGGCTTCAGTTAATATAACTATCTTTACATATAATATTGTATGCGGGAGCTAGGATTTTATTGTCACTGTTGTCAGGTTTTAGCCAGGCTTCAGTTAATATAACTAAGTCCTACCTGCAATCAACTGGACGAATAAGTGAATTTAAGTAAATCTTTATTTGCACTTTTTTCAAATAATACAGCATTTAAATTGATTTATTTGTGTTGCATTGAATACTATCTAGCTGGAAGTTGTAGCTCTGTTTTTTCAATTAATGCTTGTTAGAATTTAGTGCTTGTTAGAATTCCTGCATAGCCAGTGATAAGTGGGGGTAGTTTCACTTCACTGATATTCGGTTTCTGCCTTATATAAGTGGCACATTTTGTATTATTTTCTGCTTAAACTCTGAGCTTTGGCCGGCTAAGACCTACCTGCAATAAACTGGACGTATAAGTGAATTTAAGTAAATCTTTATCTGCACTTTTTTTCAAATAATACAAAAGCCGAAAGACACACACACACACACACACACACACAGTATTTACATTGATTTATTTGTGTTGCATTGAATGCTATCTAGCTAGAAGTTGTGGCTCTGTTTTTTCAGTTAGTTCCCTACCCATCTTCCCTGCTTTTGTTTTGTTGTTAATCTTGGTGTCTATGAAAATGCCCACCCCTCTTGTAAATTTGCATTTGGCTACTCCTCCTGGGCCCATCTCATTTGCTCACTCAAAAAAAAAATTGCACTTTATTCATCTGCTTTTACTGTATTTGTGTTTCTTCCTACTTTATTACTTTATTTTGCTTTTTCATCATCTTAAAAGTACTCAATTGTATTTATTACTGCTTGGTGTAACTATCATTCTAAGCCTTTTGGTTTAAGCACTTGGGCTTCAGACCAGTTGTTTTACATTAAGAAGGTTTGTGGTCTGCACTGTTGTGGCAGGACAGGTAGCTTACATCCTTTTAAGTTGGGAACTGCTGATTGAAGGCTCATTGTCTGTTATTCTAAAAGTGTATTAGCTCTGGTTCATAGGTTCATAGGTTGGTACTAGGCTATCAGCCCTAGGGCCTATACAAGCCTAGCCATAACAATCCCTTGGCTATTTCTTCCCACACTATTTACTTCCCTGGACCCCTGTCTAGCAGGGCGACTGATGTGATCTCCGGGGTGAATTTCATTTCTCCTATCCAATCGTCAAGGTTCCTTTTAAAGAGGGCCAAAGAGGCACTCTGCTTGACATGTACGGGCAATCTTTTCCAAAGTCTGGTTAGTCTCTGGGTCAGGAACCTATCCCTCCAGCATGTTTTGTTTATTGTGATGACAAGGTTTAGATCCCTGGAGCATGTAGCTCTGAGGCATTGGGATTTCTTTAAGTGTAGCATGTCCAACAGCTTTGGGTTTGACATGGCCTTGTATGTTAAGCAGAGATCACCTCTGAGTAGACGATATGCAATAGAGTATAGCTGGAGTTTTTTAAGGTGGTCAGCGTAGGGCATCTGCTTTAGGCCTGTGATTCTTTTAGTGAGGTATTTCTGTGGCCTTTCCAGTTGTTGCAGATGTCTTGAGCAGTACATACCAAATGGGGCATTGTATTCTATAATGGGTCTAATGAGGGATGAGTACAGTGGAACAATGACCTCCTTTTTTCTGGATGAAAAGCCTTTAGTGATGAGGTGTGCCACATAGAAGGATTTCCTGACTGTTGTGGCAATGTGGTTATCGAAGGTGAGACCACTGTCCACCTGTGTCCCTAAGTCTCTTATCACACTTTCAGTGTTTAGTGTACTGCCACCTATATGGTAATTCATGGGTACATGTTTTTTCCCAAAGGGGATAACTATACATTTCTTGGCATTGAGCTTGAGCCCATGGCTCTGGCACCAAGCATCTGCTTCTGTAAGCCCCTTTTGTAGAGTATCCACATCATTTGGGGATTAAATAATGGCTCCCTGTTTGCAGTCATCTGCAAGCTTTTGTTAGCCAGAGTCCCTTAGTGTTGGCCTGTACTTCAGAGAAGTAGATGCCAAACAAGAGCGGTCCCAGGACTGAACCCTGAGGTACTCCACTTGTCACTTGTTTGGAGCTGGATTTAGAATCAACTACTTTTACAGTGTGGGTTCTATCAGTAAGCCAGTTAGCAACCCATTGGGTGATGCAGGGATTAATGCCCAGCTTAGTAAGTTTATCTATGATTCCAGAATAGGGGATGGTGTCAAAGGCCTTGGCAAGGTCTAGATAGGCTGTGTGAACCACCTTACTCTTGTCCATGGCAATGGAAATTGATTTGAAGAAGTCAATCAGGTTCAGGAGACAAGATTGGCCCTTCATGAACCCAAACTGGGTGGGGTCCAGTGTTTGAAGGTTGCCAATGTCTTTGTTTATAAGTTCGATGATAATACACTCCATGGCCTTGCAGATAAGGCTTGTCAGACTGATGGGACGGTAGTTTCCAGGATCCAAGGTGGATCCCCCCTTGTGGAGTGGGATAACTGCAGCTCTGCACCACTCAGTGGGCACAAAACCTGAGGTGAGGCTATGATTAAACAAGACACTTAGGTGAGGTGCCAGTTCATATTGTAGTTCATGTAGTACACAGCCCGGGATGTCATCTGGTCCCATGGATGCTGTATTCTTAGCTTTGGAGAGTGCATTTATTACCTGTGTGGCCATTATTACCGGAATTTGACAATCTTCCAGTATTGAGATGGGCCATTTAGGGGGTGAGAGGGGGGTGAAGTTGGCACTGAATCGATCTGCCAGGATACTGGCAATATCCTTGGGATCAGTATATTTAATGCCATTCTGTTTTAGCTCAGAGCAGATCTGAGCATTGACATTTAGATTCTTGACATAGTTATAGAATGCCTTATTGTTGTCTTTGGAATCTTTGGCAATTTTATTTTCATAAGTAGCTTTGGAGGATTTTATGAGGGATCTCAGTTTCTTACTGAGGCTGGTAAGGGAGTTCTTTGCATCCTGGGATTTTTCTCTTTTCTGCAATAGTTTCTTCCTTTTGTTGTAAAGTTTGTTTATGGCAGGGGACCACCAGATTGGCTTCCTTTTTTGGATGAGGGCATCTTGGTTCTATTTGGGATGGCACAATTCATGCATGAGTGGATGTGCTCGTACAGTGCCTTAGTGTAGGATTCAGCAGTTGAATTTTCAGTTCCCGTCTGCATGGGTGTCATGATGTTTGTCACTTCTGACTTGAGTAGCATGAAGTTGGCTTTGGAGAAGTTTTTTATGGAGGTTTCCTTACTGGGGGGTGGGGGTGGGATGTGGATGTAAAGGGTGATTAGCTTATGGTCAGACTTGACTAACGAGGGGTGATAATAGGTGTGGAGCATTGATTTCCCATGTTGGTAATGACCTGGTCTAGGATATTGGAGCCCCTGGTGGGACTATGGGTTAGTTGATCCAGGCTGTTGGAATTTATGAATTCCAAGAACCGTTAGGCAAAGGTGTTGGTACACGAGTAGTTTTCCCAGTTAATGGCAGGGTAGTTAAAATCACCCAGTGTCTGGGTGTTTGGTTCTATCTTAATATTTTCCAATATGTTTAGAAAGGTTTAAGCACTTGGGCTTCAGGCCAGTTATTTTCCATTAAGAAGGTTTGTGGTCTGCACTCTTGTGGGAAGAGAGGCTGGACTCTGCCCTTCTGAGCTGGGGATGTCTGGTTAAAGGCTTATAGTGCCTGCATATTTGAACTGTTTCTTACTGAAATTGGTGCGCCTTGTTTGCTGTAGCATAGACTAGATCCAGGCCTGCTGAATCTAGCTTTGTTTGTATAACTTGAGCACTAATCCAGGCCTTCTTAAAAGTATTCAATTGTATTTATTACTGCTTGGTAGTAACCTGATTAAAGTGTAGCTATCATTCTAAGCCTTTTGGTTAAGCACTTGGGCTTCAGACCAGTTGTTTTATATTAGGAAGGTTTGTGGTCTGCACTGTTGTGGAAGGACAAGTAGCTTACATCCTTCTAAGTTGGGAACTGCTGATTGAAGGCTCAGTGTCTGTTATTCTAAAAGCATATTAGTTCTGGTTTAAGTAATTGGGCTTCAGGCCAGTCATTTTGCATTAAGAAGGTTTGTGGTCAGCACTCTTGTGGGAGGAGAGGCTGTACTCTGCTCTTCTGAGCTGGGAATTTCTGGTTAAAGGCTTATAGTGCCTGCATATTTGAACTGTTTCTTACTAAAATTGGTGTGCCTTGCTTGCTGTCTCATAAACTAGATTCAGGCCTGCTGAATCTAGCTTTGTTTGTATAATCTGAGCACTAATCCAGGCCTTCTTTTTTGGAGAAGGTTCCCCTGCTGCACCCCAGTTGCAGGAGTGTGCACTTAGAACTTGTCTGATTGAAGACTACAGGAACAGGGCTAAGTTTGGAGATTTTTTTACTGGTTAATTGAGTAATTTGTTTAAAAGCCTTTTCTGATTGCTTGTAGCCATCTAAAACGGTTTTAAGTGTATTTTGTACTGTTTGTAGTCGTTTAAAGCTGTTTTAAGTGTATTTTTTACTGTTTTTGCCTTATCCTTTCAAATAAATTTTTTCCTTGTTTCCCACCTTTCTAAGCTAGTATAGTCCAGTTTTCAGGCTAGTGCTGAATTCAGGGCTCTGTTACAAGTGTCTGAGTTGCCCATACCTTACTTGGATAGAAGGAGGTTTCTCTGTTCATCTGTGGAGAGGGAGCTTTGAGCAACCATCTGTCCCTGGAGGAGTGGTTCCAGCCCAGAAGTTAGTTTATAGGCCATTTTCGGCTAATTTCTATCTCTTTCATTTCCCTGCTGTAAAAACTGCATTTGCACGGTTTTGCACATCCGGGCAGCACCAGTTAACTAAGGCTAAATTATTCCTGGCTCCACCAAGTCTCCTCTTCAGTTTTTCCCTTGAAGGTAGTCTAACTCTCAACCTAAGCACTTAATAAGCATCCTACAGTCCAGCACTTGCTCAGACCTAATAGCAAGCTTTAATATACCCCGACACTTGATTGCCCAGCAGGGCAATGCTCATTATTCACCCCTCACCAACCAAGCGACTAAGCAGCTCACCCTACTATTCAGGCATGTCCAAAGGGCAATTTCAGGTATACTTTCCAGTCCAGTTGGTAAACCTGGGTATCCTGAGGCAATGCTACAACTGCCTCATGTACATAGACAACCCTCTCCTCCTACCACAAAACATTAACATATTTGAGAGATGCAATTATACAGCTAAATTGGAGGCTAAGCTCTCTCCACCCAAGACTGGAACAGGCAGTCATGAGGAGAAGGTTAATACTTGCACCACACCTCCAGCCACACATAGACATACTAAACCAGCACTGGCAAAAAATGCACATAAATACACAAAATCATACTCGGATGCTCTAAATAAAAACCTGCAAAAGCATCAGAGACCTCCAAAGCAGATACCCAAAAAACCTGCACCTCCAGTCACAAACCAGACAACACATAAAACACAAAATCAGTGTGCTTCACAATGACAGCCTTTAAGGCAAAATAACATGCCTAACACAATAGTAATAGATGACTCTATAGTCAGGCACACTGACATCCCACACACTAGGCCTGACAAGGAGAAGGTTACTGTTAGCTGCCTGTCGGGAGCCAGAATCCACCACATAATACAAGCACTCAGGTCACTCCAGAATAAGTACAAATATGACTCTGTCATTGTTCATGTTGGTGTAAATGACCTGAGATGTACCTCCCTGGACTACATGAAAAAAGACATGGAAGAGCTCTCTGATCATGTAGCCCAGGTGGGTATGACCCTGACCCTGAGTAGCATCCTGCCCTCACCAAGAGTGATACCACAGTATAAAGAAAAAATGATCAATTTCAACAATTGGCTAAGCTTCTGGTGTCGTTCAAAGGGGATCCAGTGTATGCCAGCCTGGGACGACATGCTCAAGAAGCCTCGTTGCTTCGCAAGAGACAGCTTGCACCTGTCACCCGTAGGCTTTCAAATACTGGCCAAGGCTCTTGCTGCCCCTATACTGCATTTTTTAGGCAAGGCTCAAAAGTCAAACTCACCTCCGTAAACAGCACAAATAAAAAAATGAGGGTTATGCTACTCAACGCCAGGAGTTTAAATCTCAAAATGCATGCGCCTGAAGCACTCCTCAGTATGGAGAACATCAACATCTGTGCAGTAACTGAAACCTGGTTCAAGGCTCCACAGAGCACCCCAGCACTACCAGGCTACAACTCATACCACACATTTTGGCCACAGAACATAGACCAAAACACAAAAGAATAGGATGTATCCATATTCATCAAAGATACCTACACCTCCAGGTTAGTGGTGCAGTATGATACCTCTGAGATCATCCATGTGCAACTAACATCAGGCAACTCTGCAATGCAAATTGTGGCCTGCTACAGATCACCCTCCATGACCCAGGACCACCGCTCTGCCTTTCTGGAGAGACTGGAAAACATGAAGGTCCTACCGAACACCCTGATATTGGGCGATTTCAATTACCCTACTGTTAACTGGGAAAACTACTCAAGTACAAACTCCCAGGTCCAGCACTTCCTGGAATTTATCAACTCAAATGCCCTGGATCAGCTGGTAAACTCCCCTACCAGAGCTGAAAACATATTGGACCTGGTCATCACCAACATGGGCGACAGATGTTCCGCACCAGCAGTCATCCCGTCATTGGTTAGATCAGACCATAAACTAATCACTCTGGATGTCCATACCACACCACCATCCCCAACCAAGGAAACCACAGTGAAAAACTTTTTTATAGCAAACTTCACCTTACTTAAGACAGAGGTGGTATGTTTCACAGCCTCCCGCTAAAGGATAACAGTGTCCAAGATGCAGGAACCTTTACAAATGAACTCTATGAGCACCTACAAGGATACATGGATGGTGCCATCCCTAGCAAAACCAAGACTCACTCCTCTAAGAAAAGGAAACCAGTCTGGTGGACCCCTGCCATAAACAGACTATACAATAGAAGGAGGAAACTAGTTCAGAAAAAAAGCAAATCCCAAGAAGGAAAGACATCCCTGATCAGTATCAGTAAGAAACAAAGGTCCCTCATAAAATCATCCAAGGCTAACTTAAAAAAAAATAGCCAAGGATTCAAAAGATAACAAGAAAGCCTTCTTTAGCTATGTCAAGAATCTAAGTGGCAACTCATAGATATGCACTGAACTAGTGCAAAATACCACAAAATATACTGAACTCACTGATATTGCCAACATCCTGGCAGATAGATTCAGTGCAAACTTCACCCCCCTCTCACCCTTAAAAGGGCCCACAACAATACTGGAAAAGTGTAGTGTCCCAGAAATCACAGACGCACAGGTGAAAACAGCCCTTTCAAAAGCCAAAAGCACAGCATCAATGGGGCCAGATGGTGTCCCAGGCTGTGTCTTGCATGAAGTACAGAACAAACTAACCCCCCACCTAAACACACTGTTCAACCTCCACCTTTCCACAGGCCACATGCCCATAGAATGGTGCACAGCAATGGCTATTCCACTCCACACAGGAGGGGCCACAACTGACCCTGGTAACTATTGCCCCATAAGCCTGACTAGCCTGGTCTGTAAGGCTAAGGAGCACATCATCATGGAACTCATTAAAAAATACATTGGGAACCTCAAAACACTTGACCCGACCCAGTTCGACTTTGTTAAGGGCAGATCATGCCTACTAAACCTGGTTGACTTCTTCGAGACAGTCACCAAGACCATAGATGAGGGGAAGGTGGTTCACACAACCTACCTTGACCTTGCCAAGGCTTTTGACATCATTCCCCACTCAGGAATTATAGAAAAACTCACCAGCCTGAACATAAACCCCTACATCACGAGATGGGTTGCCAACTGGATTACAGACAGAACTCACAAGGTAAGAATAGTGGGCTCCAGGTCCGACTCTAAACCAGTCACAAGTGGTGTCCCACAAGGCTGTGTCCTGGGACCCCTACTGTTCGGCATATACTTCTCAGAATTACAGGCAAACACAGGAGGACTATGGCTAACAAAGTTCGCCGATGACTGCAAACCGGGAGCCATAACTGACTCTCCGGCTGACACGGACATTCTCCAAAAGGGCCTTACTGAGATGGACACCTGGTGTCAAAGTCATGGTCTCAAACTAAATGCCAAAAAATGCATAGTCATCCCATTTTGGAAAAACAAAACACCAATGAATTATCACATTGGTGGCAGCCCCCTTAATACAGAAGAGGTAATACGAGATCTGGGGACCCAGTTAGATAGTAATCTCTCCTTTGACAATCATATTGCCAAAGTAGTTAGGAAATCCTTCTATGTAGCCCATCCAATTACTAAAGGGTTCACATCTAGAAATAAAGAGGTTATAGTGTCCCTCTACTTGTCACTCATCAGAGTACAATGCCCCATTTGGGATGTACCTCACAAGATACTTCCAACAACTAGAAAGACCACAAATGTACCTCACCAAGAGGATTACTGGCCTCAAACATATGTCCTATGCAGCCCAACTGGAAAAACTCCGGCTGTACTCAGTGGCATATCATTTACTCAGAGGTGATCTCTGCCTGACTTACAAAGTCATGTCCAACTCAGAATTGATGGACATGCCCCACCTAAAGAAATCCAAATCACTGCGAGCCACTTAGTCTAGTGAGCTAAACCTCGCCACAACAATAAATAGAACATGCTGGAGGGATAAATTCCTGTCACAGAGACTCCCCATGCTTTGGAACAAAATTTCTAACTACATTAGGCAGAGCCCCTCACTAACACTCTTCAAGAGAAACCTTGATGAGTGGATGGGTAACAAAAAATACACCCCTGGGATCACTTCATTGGCTCTTCTTGTCAGAGACTCAGTTAATCAATGGGGCGGCAAAAGTTGACACACTCTTGCTAGGCTTATAAATGCCCTTGGGCAGATAGCCTAGTACCTACCTATGAACCTATGGACCTATATAACTATGTCTGGAGAGTAGAGGGAGAAGCTGCATACAAGTCATGCACTTTTTTGCCTGTATTTCTTATATTCATGTTGAGAAGGAGTAGATTGGAGTTGTTGTTGTGATTTAATAGAGCTGTGCTAAATGGGGGATGGTTGGAGATAGCTTGTGATGGATTTGAGCCAGGGTTTGGATTTATGTCCCCAGAGAGAGACTTAGTAGCATGGTAAGTTGAAAGAGTAGTTTGGTGAGCTTGTTTTGAAGTTTGAAGTGCTTTTGACAACTGAGTATATATGTTCTAAGTGGGTGAAATTTGTTTGCATAGTATGCTGTGTGACTGGTGTTAAAAAGGGTTGTGGCTATGTTATAATATAAATATCTGTGCTGGTGGGATAGGTAAGTGGTTTGCCAAGGAGGGGATTAGGGAATTGCAGTTGATTGTGATATGAGAAAAGGTGGTATAGGAGCACTAGCAATGCAGTTGTGGTAGTGTGTAAGGCAGTTAGGTGTAACTGTTTACTATTAAGGTGTGGCATTGTATATTAGGGATTGTTATTAAAGAGTTGGGTTGTTTTGCTTGGTGTGATTAGTTCAAAAGTTTGTGGGTGTGGTTAGCTAGCTATATGTATATGGGAAGTGGGATGGGTGGGAATGGGGGTAGGGTGGAGGAGTGGAGTGAGCCTGAGCGTAGCAAGGGTGATCGAAGTGGGGCGAGCCAAAGAAGCAGCTTGTAAGCAACTAAGGAAAACAATCAGATAAATCTCCCAAAGTCTGTAAGTAGATAAGGCAGTAGTGTGGTTAATAGTTAAGCTAAGAAAATTCTAATGCAGCTAGTCAGTAAGCAAAACATTAGTGTAATGCATGAAAAGATAACATACTTCAGCTAGTCATACTAACTGTACTTCAACATTTACTGGTTTTAAAGATTAAACTGCAGTTTATCTGGGGCTAGTATTATTTAAGGGGATCTGGTTAGAAGTAGCAAGCCAGGGGCAGGAAGAGAAGAGCAGTGCCGACCTAGAGGTGTGTGCATGCCTCGTGTAGATAGCAGTAGCAATAATAGGCTGTAATTCAATAGTACACTACAAAATAACATACATTTCCACTTATGTAGATAGCTGGCAAACGTGCTTTGAAGGGTCCGACCTAGGATTTATGCAAGGTAATATGACTGGCATTTTAAGAGGAGAGTGAGATGTAAAAGTATAAGAGTAGAGAAAAAGACATGTAGCAGTTATTAAGAGTAGAACAATGGCTAGAGCAAAGGTACTTTAGATCAACAAAGAAATACAATTAGCTGACTATTAAGGTTCCCATTTCAGTTAACATGTAGGATAATAAGAAGAGTCACTGCTATACTTATCTTTAAAATCCAGCAAAATAGACTGCTTCAGATATTGCTGTTCTTAACAATTGGTATTAAAACTTCCAAAGTAAGTAGCTTCACTATGTCAGCACCAACTGTATTTATAAAGCTAGTAACTCATATTAACTGCCTGATGCATGTATTTAGCAATCTTATTGGCTTAGGCCCATTTGTCTACATGGGAATATAATGGTGTCAATGGTCTGAATAACTCCATCAGTGCAAGAAAACAAAGAACAAAGAAACAAAGCACAAAGAAAAGAAAACTCTCCCAGGAGCCCCCACCAGCTTCTCCGGGATCGTTTGTATCACCACACTGGATGTCGCAAGGTGCCTGTCTCCACCACTCTGGATTTGGGGATCTGAACCCGACACCCTTTCAATCGACCAAGGGTGATGGAGGCCATCGCCCATCCCTTCAGAAAGGTGCTTGTCTATCTCTCAGGTCCAATTGACCCATGCTCAACTACTGTTCACATGGAACTTTTCTGTTACTGTTCTCAAATAGCAGACAATTTCATCAAAGCAGTGATGGAGTAACATTTTTTTTTGTTCATAATAAGGTGCATAAGGTACATACATTTGAAACATCTTATTCTCTATTATTTAAAAAAAGACTACTTAACAGTATGGCAAATTGAGTAAGAAAAATATTACTCCCATCTACAGCATAAATGTATCAGCAGAATACATCAAAACCAAATAGAAGCACATTATTGCATTGTTTTATACCCAAAGAAAATGTATTCAAATACTGCTACTTGCACTACTTGCATTTCTTAGTTATGACTAGCTATAATGACAAACTGCATATAAATCCATTTATGAACTAACACATGTCTAATGCAGACTGCCATAATATTACATAATTTCAATCTTGAAAAATGAACCACGACTAAAAATGAGCATGTGGATTTCTGTGACAGTGTGTGTGTGTGTGTGTGTGTGTGTGTGTGTGTGTGTGTGTGTGTGTGTGTGTGTGTGTGTGTGTGTGTGTGTGTGTGTGTGCGTGTGTGTGTGTGTGTGTGTGTGTGTGTGTGTGTGTGTGTGTGTGTGTGTGTGTGTGTGTGTGTGTGTGTGTGTGTGTGTGTGTGTGTGTGTGTGTGTGTGTGTGTGTTCTGTTTCCAACATACTACACCAGTAAAGACAAAAACATAACAGGGGCACTGCCATCACTTTTAAACTGGAAAACTACTCAAGTACCTTCAGTTAGAAATCAGAACAATGTTTCTAATGTTTAGTCCATTCACCCTAGATCTGACTGAAGTACTTCCAGTTCATGTTCATTATTTAATACCACACTGCTGCCCCCAATCTCTGATGTTTTCACTCACCAATAGTAGTCATTCATCAATTTTCATAATGTTAGATGCAACATACACTGAATGCAGTTACGCTTAGGGAGAACTATCGCACAGCATTCTTACTCCAAACCAACTAATCCTGAACCCAGCTGAAAATGCAGCTATAACATACTGTGTATCATATGTTTTGGACTTCCTCTAATTACATGCTGAAATATAATGCAGTTGTATGTTGAAATATAGTGCAGTTGTACCGCAATGTTCCTGTAGGAAAGAAATGTCACACAACTGCATGTCCTGCAACCCCATGACAGAAGTTGGTACATCAATTGTATGAATTGGGAGGGACTGTTCTCTGATCTCCACAATGGTAGTGTATCCCAACCTGAAACGCTCAGCAGAGAAGTACATCACACTCCAGTTGTAGCAACCACTACTGCCTGGAATGCTCAGAACCATGTTTGGTTTTTGTGATTTTGTGAAAGAAATGAACAAAACACTTGTTGAAAGGAGCACCCTACAGCAGGGCCTATGTGCTAGTGCCCATGGCTGGCACCCGAGCTAAGGCCAAATCTGACTCGTAAGCAGTTTGTGTACTTTTGATGTAACAAAATTCAGTCTTCTTGTTTGCGGAATTGGAAATGTGTGTTTTTAGAAAATCTTCAGCAACAAACAAACGAGTACTCAAACTGTGAGTGAAACAGTCCAAACACAGTAGAAACTACTAAAATGTACCAACAGCAATGATACACTAAGAAAAAGATTCAAGAGGACTTGCCAAATATCAGGGAGAATGAGAAAGAAAGACAGACAATGTGTGCAGGTGAGTCGGTATGAGAAATTCTGAAACAGACATACAGCAAAAGAGAATATAAAAGATGTTAAAGACAAAAAGGATAAAAGAATATTGTCTCATTCTGGGCATGCTAAGGGGAGAGCTTGCTTTTTTTAATTTTGTTGCAGCCTTTTAAGAGGTAACAGCAGCATTTGATGAAGGAATGACAGTGTGCATTCCTTACTTTAACGTTTTTTTTGTCCCCTTGGACCTCACTGTTACCAGCTCTGGTACTAGTAACCAGTGTCCATGCTGGGTCTATCATCTACCCTGCAACATCCCTGGAGTGCTGTGGCAGGTAGTAAATCCTGAGAGTGTCTTGGGGGTCTCAGCTTATGTGTTTCTCCATCCAGGGGGATTTTTGTATGACCCACCCACTTCCCCACCCACCACACTCGTTTTTACATCTAAAGGCAACTCCCCTCTTTGGACCATGGCCCCTTAGAGAGCATATCAATGAGCATTCTCCCACCTGGGATGGGAACACCACTCCTTTTCTCTGCCAGTTCGTTGGTCACTTGAGCCACTAATCAAACCCAGATCAGCTGGGTCATAGTCAGGGCTTTATCTCTCTACGCCACTGGGTCAGCTGCTTATCTTAACATTGGTAAAACATGTAACAATATTCCATATGAGAGAATGATTTACAAGTTCATAGCATTAAATGCCAATTCATATACAATTCAATGGGTAAAACACTGGTTGTGCAAAGTGACACAACAAGTCAAGGTAAGGGGTTACCTGTCTATCCTTATAGGGGTTACCAATGGTGTCCCAACTGTCTTATACCAAGACCACTACTTTCTTGGACTATTTTCTCAGATGTAAGGTGAAAAATGGGCTATGAATAACCAGACATGCTGATCATTGTAAAATGGGTGAACACTGCTTCAATAAAGATGATGTTCTCAAGGATGGTTGCAAAATACGAACACCCTTGCAGAGTTGGCTCATGCTATTGGGCTGCAGGACTGCAGCCTCCCCAAACTATAGAACAAAAAAGAAAAGAAAAGAAGAAAAAACAAAACAAAAAAAAAAACAAACGCGAGTCGCAGAACACTCATTAGCAGTCTGGATTAGGAAGACAGCATTCAGCAGCAAATATCCCAGAAGTCGGCTGGAAGGGGATCAGACTACAACGTCCACAGGAAAGGACTTACTCTCATCGTGGGCTTTTGGATGGATGTTATGGACATTAGGGGAAGGTCTTGCTCTTGTTTTACGGACTTTGGGCTCAGGAAGGAATACAATGGACTTTACTGCACTAAGGAATATTTGGGCTTCTATCATTTTATGGACTTTGAGGTATGGCTGGAGGAAGGTTGGGTTCAGAGTGTGTGTGTGTAAAATGCCCCAGTTGCTATATGGTGGTGGGTAGAGAATATCACAGGCTTGAACCCTGTACCTTGGGCTCAGGTGGCAAGAGCCTAAATTCCCTACCCACCATTTGTAAAAATTTTGCAGATTTTTGCCTCATATTTGTTCTGTTCTGTTCCTCATAAAATCTGTGGTTTCTGTATTTTTGTGTCTATACACCATCAGTAGTGCAGTGGTAGCATTGTTGCCTAACTGGTATAGGTTCTCTGGTTTGATTCCTGCTTGGGGTCCTTCTGTTTGGAGTTTGCATGTCATCCCTGTGTTTGTGCGGGCTTGCTCTGGTGTCATGTGTCTGGGGTGTTTCTCCCTGGGCCTCTGTTGAAAATTGCCTTTTGTTCTAAGTCAGACTTTCCTGGTTAACAAATGTTAAATAAATAAAAATGACAAACATTTGGATTTCAGACTTTATATTCTTCAGAAAGTACATGGTAACACAAAACCTTTTATTCTAGCAATTTTCTAAGTTTATAAGATGGATATTTGAAATGTGTCCCCATTTTTGGCACTGTATTCCCCCATTATTGGCTTCGTCCAGGATTTTTGTGCTAAGGTTGAGAGCTATGGTAAGAACTGATTTCACTGAATATGTTTGGGGGCTGAATTCCTCCATTAGTGGCTTTGTCCAGGTGTTTTTTGCTAAGAGGGTGAGAGCTATGGTGAGAACTGAATTCACCGAATATGTTTGGGGGCTGTATTCTCCCATTATTGGCTTTGTTCAGGTGTTTTGTGCTAAGAGGTTGGCAGCTATGGTGAGAACTGAATTCACTAAATGGTAGCCATTTAAGTTTCAGTCTTCCTCCCTTTAACAAAAACAGCTGAGTTGACATAGTGGTATGTTGCTCTGACTGTTTTGCACAGGGTCCTGGGTTCAAGTCTAGGCAGTGAAATGTCTGGTGGTAACACAGCATTTTATTCTAACACCTTTCCAACACTATTCAAGCAATGTTTAAAATGTGTCCCTGGTTTTTAGGCTTTTGTCCCCCCTCCAATAAATGTTGGAGTTTTCCAGATTTCTTGTGCTGCAAAGTTTAGAGATACAACTGAGTGTTGAGTAGATTTTACAAGGAGCTGAGAGCTGAAAGGGAGCAAATGTTTAGTGCTGCTTATGCTGAGTCTGCTTGCATTGTTAATAGCACAACAGGTAGTGTACTTGCTTTTGATGCAGAAGGCTGTGGGTTCTACTCCCACAGTAGGTAGATGCATTGCTGATACTGTGCTGTGTTGCAAAGGGGGTAGATGCTGAAGTTCTTTTTGGTGAAGATACCTAGTAACTATGAACCTGTTATCAGTTTGCCAGCCATTCCCTATTGCAATATTACTAGCTTATCATTTTTAGTGTAACATAGGCAATTTATTCCTCAAGGGCAACAGGCAATTTATTTGTAGATGAAACAATGAAATATACAGTTGTTTGCTAGCAGCAACCTCTTCATTAGTTACAGATCTCTTTAATGTGGAATTATTTAGATGACTTTTACTTCTTCAGAGATTGTGCATATTTACTGATACAGGCGGACTGCATAAGTTTGAGTAGACTTTTATGATGGAAATGTTCTAAATTGGGCAGTTTTGTCATTATTGGTGCATGCATTTTGTTTCATTGTTTACTAGAAAAATGTTCAAAACAATAAATTTAAAATGCCCTCTAAAACTGTACTGTATTGTGCAAGGAATATAATTTAATACAATCAGGAAGATGTATCAAAGAGCATGTGTATGTTTCATGTGCAAGGGGCCTGTGATTTGAAAACAGCCCAAAGTTAATATTTATCTGCCACTGGCAAAATATATTTTCTTTGAATGTGGGTTTCAATGCTGTTTCAATGAATGTGAGTTTCAAGGGCAGAGAAGTTTTAATGCTAAGTCTGTTTTCATTGTGAGACTGCATTGCTTTGTTTAGCAGATATATATTAGTGTTTGCGCTGTAAAATGCAAAATAAAACTTTCAAATGAAGTCCAAATCATCACAGAAGTAAAGCAGTATGCACATTGGTGTTTATGGTAAATGGGGTGAAATAGCCAAGTAATGGTTCATAGGAATGACTGCAGGGGGGAGGCTCCATTCGACCATGATTTTGTGAGGAGGGAAGGGCAGCAAACTCAAAGACAGCCCCGGCTGAACTATATCTCTCAAGTCTCCAGATTTTTGCAGAATGAATAGATTTTTGCTTCTTATTTTTGGTTTGTTCCTCATAAAATTTGTGGTTTTCTGGGAAATCATTTAGAAATTAAGTCACTAAATAATGACAGGCACTGAGTTTCAGACTTCATAACCTTCAGAAAAATGCATGCTAAAGCAAGACCTGTTATTTTATCAACTGTCTCAGTTTATACAAGAGGAATTTTTAGTACTGTTTATATGTTCCCCCAATATATTTGGCCTTGTCCAGATTTCCTGCATTAACAGGTTGAGAGGTATGTGCAAATACATTGCTTTATAGAATTAGGCATATCCAAACCTTTCAACTGTCCCCAGTTTTGGCTCAAAATGTTGCTCGTCCCTTAATAATCCCTCTGCAAAATGGCAATTTTGGAAGAAAACATGGAGGGTTTACAATTAATAAATAACTGTAATAATCAGAGTTAAAAATTACTTTTATTTCAGAAATGCATGTAGATTCTTTTATTTTGTCAGCTGCTCAAGTTAGCAGCACTAATATTAAAACATTTCCCTTCTTTGACAGGTTCCCAGCTGTATTGTGTGGCTATTTTATATTTTTCATCACATTTGTGGTCCATTTTTCATAAAATTGTGTTTTTTGGCAAATTAGTGGCAAATCATTAAAGACTGAAGTTAGAAAATAATGACAGACATTTGAGTTTCAGATTTCACACCCTTCAGAAAATTCATACTAATGCAAGACCTACTATTCTATTATCTTTCTAAGTTTATAAGAGCAATATTTAAAAATTGGCCTTATTTTTGGGCCTTTGTCCCACCTCTATGTATGGATTTGTCCAGATTTCTTGCTCTGAGGTTGAGAGGTATGACAAATGTGTCAGGGTCATCACAGTCAGCCAGAGACATTTCAAATTGTGACATGCTTGTTGCACCCCACTCACCCATGTAGTGACTCTGGATGTGTCCAAGCAAGGCAAGGAGCAGTTATGCAGTGTAAATGTGCAGTGTATCACCCATCCAAGGTAGACAGAAGCTCTACAGTGGCTTTTCATCTGTCCTTGATTTTGCAGAATGTTCTGCTTTCTGTCATATTTTTATACTGTTGATTTATGCTTATTATTATTCAGAAAGTGCCTGTTGCTCTGTGTTTAAGTAACAATGCTTTAATGACCATCAGGTAAGCTTGTCTGAGATTGTAAGATGCAAGTAAGCTACAATAAGCATACTGTTAAAGAATTGCCAACACTGAAAGCCTTTCTGTTGTTGCCATGCAGAGAATACTTACATAACTAGATAACGTATAAGCCTTGGGTATTCATAGGTTCATAGGTTCATAGGTTTATACTAGGCTATCTGCCCTAAGGCATTTATAAGCCTAGCCCAAAGTTTTGTGGCTTACGCCACCCCTTATATGAAAAAATACTGTGCCCATTAGTTTCTTGTGCCTCTGTCCAGCAGTGACACAGAGATGATTCCCGGGGTAAACCTACGATCTCCCATCCACAGGTCAAGATTTCTCTTGAACAGAGCCAGCAAGGTGCTCTGCCTCACATGGACTGGGATTTTATTCCACAGCATAGGGAGTCTCTGAGTGATAAATCTATCCCTCCAGCACATCCTATTTATATCCGTGCTAAGGTTTAAGTCGCTTGCTCTAGTGGTTTTGGTGGATTTGGATTTTTTGAGGTGGAGCATGTCCATTAATTCCGGGTTGGACATGGCCTTGTATGTCAGGCACATGTCACCTCTGAGCAGACAGTATGCGACTGAATAGAGCTGGAGTTTCTTCAATCTGGTAGCATATGACAGATTTTGGAGTCCCTTTATCCTTTTGGTGAGGAACTTTTGGGGTCTCTCCAATTGCTGCAGATGTCAGGTGACATACATCCCGAATGGGACATTGTACTCGATCATTGGTCTGATAAGTGAAGAGTACAGGGGAACAATGACCTCACTAGATCTGGATGTGAATCCCTTCATGATCAGGTGGGCAATGTAGAAGGTCTTTCTAACCACTTTAGCAACGTGAGTGTCAAAAGAAAGGCCACTGTCAACCTGGGTCCCCAGGTCCCTGATAACTTCTTCTGTGCTTAGTGGATTGCCACCTATATGGTAGCTTGGGGTTACCTTGTTTTTTCCGAAGGGTATGACTATACATTTTTTGGCGTTTAACTTCAGGCCATGGCTCTGGCACCAGCTATCTGTTTCCGTGAGACCCTTCTGAAGGATATCCGTGTCCGATGCACTTTCCACTATGGCGCCCAGTTTGCAGTCGTCTGCAAACTTTGTCAGCCAAAGTCCTCCCATGTTGGCCTGTACTTCAGAGAAGTAGATGCCGAACAATAGGGGGCCAAGGACCGAGCCCTGTGGGACACCACTTGTGACCGGCTTGGAGTCTGACATAGCGCCAGCAACTCTAACCCTGTGGGTTCTGTCCTTAAGCCAGTTTGCAACCCATCTTGTGACATATGGGTTTACATTTAAGCTGGTAAGTTTATCTACAATACCCAAGTGGGGTATTGTGTCGAAAGCCTTTGCAAGGTCAAGGTAGGCTGTATGGACTGCCTTTCCCTCATCAATGGCCTTGGTGACTGTTTCGAAGAAGTCGACCAAGTTCAAAAGGCATGATCTGCCCTTGACGAAGCCAAACTGGGTCGGGTCCAATGTCTGCAAGTCCCCTATATCTTTGTTTATGAGCTCCATTATGATCCTCTCCATAGCTTTGCAGACTAGATTTGTTAAGCTTATGGGGCGGTAATTACCAGGGTCCGTAGAGGCACCGCCTTTGTGGAGTGGGACCACAGTTGCCGTACGCCACTCCTTGAGCACGTATCCTGTGGTAAGGCTGAGATTAAACAGCTACCAAGACAATGTGAATACCAGACTTGACACTCCTGATAAAAACGATGTCCAACTGCCCAAGATGTAAAATACAGGTTTATTATCCAACAAACACAATAAAGCAGCCACAGCACGTAGACCAATAGTACCTATTCACCAATGACCCAGGTTTCGTCTCAAGGAATAATGACTTCATCAGATTGGTGAACAAGTTACCACCATTAAATATCAAACTAAATTGAATAATTACTCTCAATTAAATTGAGAAACAAAACAAAACGACCTGCTCAGAGCATACACCTGGGTTAACCCTTTGCTTACCCTAAATATGCTCAGTACACACAATGTCAAATATGTCAAATAAAAATAATGTGCATTGATTAATATAATATATGAAGTATAAATAATAAATAATGAACCTTATAATTCATCATACAATGTATTCCTATGCTAAAAATTACTAAATGAATATTGTATTTCAAAAACCTATTATAAATGTGTACATTAAATACAACTATTATTGTTTAATATGTTTATGACATATAAATAAAATAAATACATAAATAAATAAATAAACAGTGTGATCAAGCAACAATTGTGACACATGTTCCTGAATGAGTAAATGTTTAAAATCTGAAAATGAAAATGAAAATGAAAATAAAATAAAATAAACATATTGTATGAGAGAAAACAAAAACTTAATATTGCCATAAAGATTTTAACAACCTTTTATGTGTTTAAGCCTGAGCCAGGGCTTGATAGAAATATATTCATTCAACCCTGGATAACTACATGCATCAAGCCTAAGTTGCCATATAAACTCGCTCATATCTAGATGGTACTGAGTAATTCTCCCCTGTTGATCAGGTGTCACTTGCTGTATAACACAAAATTTGAAATTATGAGTACTGTTAACTATAACATGTCTAGCCAGAGCATTAGTGGATTTTTTATGTTGTATATCCAAAATGTGTTCTTTAATCCTATCCCTAAACCTTCTACAGGTCTTCCCAACATAAAATGCCCTGCAATCTTGACATTTAGCTAAATATATCAAGTTTTTTGTATAACAGTCATAGTGACCCCTAATTGTAACAACACAATTGTTTACTATAACTTTTTGTCCTGTTAATAAAATATGTTTACATGTGGTACACCTACCACATTTGTAATTACCCCTAATCTTGTTACATACCACATTACATTCAGCTGAGCTTTTTTCGAAAATATCCTTCAATGACATATCCTTTTTAAAAACGAATTTAGGCTTTAGTAAGAATAGTGGGTGTACTTCTTTACTCTTGTGGAATACTTCCCAATATCTCATAACAGTTTCTACTATGAATTCTGTATCCCCATTATACTTAAGAATATACAATATCGTATCACTACCATATGTATTATGTTCAATGCTACTTTTGGAATATCCAAATTGGTCAATATCCGATAGCATTATCGGTACCAACACATTGTTTATTCTTTTTTGCTGAATTTCTTTCCTTAAATCTTCACATAGTTGCTTCGGATAACCTCTATTAAGAAACATTCCTATAATGAAGTCTAATTCTTTTTTGAAATCCAAATTGTCACTGACCATGCGTGCCGCCCTAACCATCTGCCCCTTCACTATGGCCTTTTTCTGATGGCTAGGGTGCCAGCTGTGAAAATGGAGATACGAGTTCGAAAAAGTAGATTTTCTGTAGATTGTTGATCTCATCTTACCTTCCTTTTTGTCAAAAATTAACCTTACATCAAGATAGTCTATTTTATCAGCACTAATTTCATGTGTGAACTTTAAAAACCAAGCCGTGTTATTAATATATTGGATAAAATTAACCAACAGCGGTTTATCACCCGTCCAGATGATGAAAATATCGTCCAGAAAACGTAGATAAATTTTGATATATGGACTATATTCACTTTTATGTACATATTCTTTTTCCCAATAAGCCATGATATAATTTGCGTAAATGGGGGCACACGCTGCCTCCATAGCTACGCCAGTTTGTTGTTTAAAATAATGACCATCAAAGTAAAGAAAATTATTATTCAATACAACATCCATAAGCCTAACATAGGTGCTAACCTTATCTTGTTCATAAATCCCCGTGACATATAATTGTTCTGCTAACCAATCTAAACCTATGTCATGGGGTATCACACTAAATAAATTGCAGACATCAATAGTGACGAAGTAAAAATCGTTAGATACCTCCAAATGTTTAATCATTTCTAAAAAATGCCAAGAGTCTTTTACAATATATGGCATTTTTCCAATACCTTTCTTTAAATGATGGTCTAAAAATTGACTGATAAAACTGACTTTACTTTGCTTACCATCAACTATTGGTCTAAATTTAACATTGTTAAGCCCTTTGTGAATTTTGGGTATTCCGAATATACCACTTACTACAGGATGTTCATTAATCATAAATTTATATTCGTCTTCCGTGATCTCTCCTTGAAAAACCATATCATCCAAGGCCAAGTCAATCTTATTGTAAGCTATATTGATTTCATTGATGCTAACTTCATTGTAATTATCATCAAACAGCATTGACATCATGATGCTGTTGTAGTCTGTTTTGTTAGCTACTACCACTCCGTTGCCCTTGTCCGGTTTCATAATGCGTATACAATCCATGTTACTTAATACTGTCAATATATGATATTCTTCTTTTGTCATATTAAATGTATGTTCATATTGTCTGTTCCTAAAATATTCCCGAAACTCCTGCTGAGATTAAACAGCTGCCTTATGTGCAGGTTTAATTCCTCATTTAGCTCGTGTAGCACACAGCCGGGGACACCATCTGGTCCCATTGATGCTGTGTTTTTAGCTTTAGAGAGAGCAGCTTTCACCTGCGCATTTGAGATGTCTGGGAGGCTACACTCCGCTGGGATAGTTATCTCTCCTTTAGGGGGGGGAGAGGGGGGTGAAGTTTGCACTGAACCTGTCTGCCAGTATGTTTGCAATGTCTGTGGTTCAGTGATTTTTGTATCATTTTGGACTAATTCTGAGCATATCTGGGAGTTTCCACCCAGGTTCCTAACATAGCTGAAAAAGGCCTTATGATTGTCCTTTGAATCCATGGCAATTTTTCTCTCAAAATTGGCCTTAGTTGATTTTATGAGTGCTCGTATTGTTTTACTAATAATGATCAGGGGAGACTTCCCTTTTATGGATTTTGTTCTATCATGTAATAGCTTTCTCCTCTTATTGTAAAGTTTGTTAATGGCTGGGGTCCACCAGACTGGACGTTTGCCCTTTGTGGAAAGAGTCTTGGTTTTATTTGGGATTGCCTGATCCATGCAGTCCTGGAGGTGTTCATAGAAGGCATTTGTAAGGGCTTCCGCAGCTTGGGTTGTGGTTTCCACTGGCTCAGGGGCCTTGAAGGATATCACACCAGTCTTGAGTAGTGTGAAGTTTGCTTTAGAGAAGTTCTTCACTGTGGTCCTTTTGTTTGGGGTGGGGTGGGATGTGGATTTCCAGTGAGATTAGTTTATGATCAGATCTCACCAATGAGGGATATACTTCCGGTGTGGAGCATTTTGTCCCCATGTTTGTGATAATGAGATCTAGTATATTTTCTCCTCTCGTGGAACAGTGACTAGCTGTTCCATGGCATTTGAATTTATGAACTCCAGGAACCGTTGGGCTAGAAAGTTAGGGCTTGAGTAATGTTCCCAGTCTATATTCGGGTAGTTGAAGTCACCCAATATGATGGTGTTTGGAGATACATTTATACCCTCCAGTGTCTTCAGGAAGGCTGTGTGGGGTTCCTGAGTTTGAGAGGGTGGCCTGTAGCATGCTACAATTTGTAGAGCAGTTTTGCCTATGGTTAGTTGCACCTGGATGGTTTCCGAAGCTTCGTGCGTTGCCACCAACCTGGAGGTGTGGGTATCCTTTATGAATATGGATACACCCCTCCTTTGTGGTGTGGTCTGGGTTTTGGGGCGGAACGCATGATATGAGGTAAAACCTAATAGTGCCGGGGTGCTCTCAGGAGCCTTGAACCAGGTTTCAGTTACAGCACAGACATCGATGTTCTCCATACTGAGAAGGGCCTCAAGTGCGTGCATTTTGAGATTTAGACTTCTGGCATTGAGCAGCATTACCCTCAGTTTCTTCCCATTTTTGTTTTCTAGGGTGGTAGGTTTAGAATTTGAGCCTTGCCTAAAAAGGCACTATGGGGGTGGCAAGAGCCTTAGCCAATATCTGGAATCCCAGGGTGACAGGTGCAAGCTGTCCCTTATGAAGCAGCATGGCTTGTCAAGCATGTCATCCCAGGCAGACAGACACTGGATCCCCTTTGAATGACACCAGACATTAAGCCAATTGTTAAAGCTGATCATCTTGTCTCTATATTGTGGCATCATTCTTGGTGAAGGAAGGATACTGCTCAGGGTCAGGGTCATACCTGCCTGGGCTACATAATCAGAGAGCTCCTCTATGTCTCTTTTCATGTAGTCCAGGGAGGTATGTCTCAGGTCGTTCACACCAGCATGGACAATGACTGTGTCATATTTGTACTTGCCGTGGAGTGACCCGAGTGCTTGTGTTATGTGGCGGATTCTAGCGCCCGATAGGCAGCTTACTGTGACCCTCTCCTTGTTCAGCCTGGTGAGTGGGACGTCAATGTGTCTGACTATGGAGTCACCTATGACAAGTATGTTTGGTGTTGTATTTGGCCTTAAGGGCTGTGACTGCTTTGCACACCGATTTTGTGGTTTATGTGTTGCTTGTGGGGTGTCTTGAGGTAGCAGTTGTTTGGGTGTCTGCTTTGGAGGCCTCTGCTGTTTAGGTACATTTTTACTCAGAGCCTCCGAGTATGTCTTTGTGTGTTTATGTGTTTGATTCAGTGGTGTGGTAGCATTATGTGAGGCTGGTTTTGTGGTGTGTGTAGTTGCCTTCTCCTCCTGTCTGGTCTTGAAATGTATACGACAATATTTGTAATAAAGGACAGGATTACATTATTTTAAGAAGCTCATTACATTTGTTGGAGACTTGCAGTCATAGGTTCATAGGTTCATACTAGGCTATCTGCCCTAGGGCATTTATAAGCCTAGCCAGAGTGTGTTTGGCTTTTGCCACCCATTTTAAATTAATTTTGCTATGCCCTTTTTTGAGGTTAGTATACTGTGCCTCTGTCTAACAGTGACACAGAAGTGATACACGGGGTAAACCTACAATCTCCCATCCACTCATCAAGATTCCTCTTGAAGAGAGTCAATGAGGGACTCTGCCTAACCTGGACTGGGATTTTATTCCAGAGTGAAGGGAGCCTCTGGGTTATGAATCTGTCCCTCCAGCATGTCCTATTTATGTCAGTGCTGAGGTTCAAGTCTCTTGAAGATGTAGCTCGATGCGATTTGGATTTTCTGAGGTGCAGCATGTCCATTAATTCCGGGTTGGACATGGCTTTATACGTCAGGCACAGATCGCCGCTGAGCAGGCAGTATGCCACTGAGTAGAGCTGGAGTTTCTTTAACTGGGCAGCATATGGCATCTGTTTGAGCCCTTTGATCCTCTTGGTGAGGTACTTTTGGGGTCTTTCCAGTTGCTGCAGGTGTCTGGTAAGATACATCCCAAAAGGGGCATTGTACTCAATTATGGGCCTGATGAGGGATGAGTAAAGAGGCACGATGATCTCACCTGATCTAGATGTGAATCCCTTCATGATTAGGTGGGCTATATAAAATGTTTTTCTAACCACTTTGGCCACGTGGTTGTCAAATGAGAGATTGCTATCAACTTGGGTCCCCAGGTCCCTAATTACTTCTGTACTTAATGGATTACTACTTATGTGGTAATTTGTGGGCACTTTGTTTTTGCCAAAGGGGATGACTATACACTTTTTGGCATTTAGCATGAGGCCATGGCTCTGGCACCAGTTGTCTGTTTATATGAGGCCCTTTTGGAGGATGCTTGTGTCGGCTGGAGAGTCAATTATGGCGCCCAGTTTGCAGTCATCTGCGAACTTGGTCAGCCACAGTCCTTCCGTATTGGCCTATACCTCCGAGAAATATATACCGAACAAGAGAGGTCCCAGGACTGAGCTTTGTGGGATGCCACTTGTAACTGGTTTGGAGTCTGACATGGCTCCAGCAATTCTAACCATGTGGGTTCTGTCCTTGAGCCAGTTTGTAACCCATCTAGTGATATAGGGGTTTATATTTAAGCTGGTGAGCTTATCTATAATGCCCAAGTGGGGTATTGTATCGAAGGCTTTTGTGAGGTCCAGGTAGGCTGTGTGGACCACCTTCCCCTCATCAATGGCCTTGGTGACTGTTTCAAAGAAATCAACCAGGTTTAAGAGGCAGGATCTGCCCTTAACAAAGCCAAACTGGGTATGATCCAGTGTCTGTAGGTCCCCAATATCTTTATTTATGAGGTCCATGATGATCCTTTCCATAGCTTTGCAGACCAAGCTAGTCAGGCTTATGGGGCGATAGTTTCCAGGATCCATTGAGGCACCACCTTTGTGGAGAGGGACCACTGTTGCTGTACGCCACTCTTTGGGTACATATCCTGTAGTAAGGCTGAGATTGAACAGTAGTTTTATGTTTGGGTTTAGCTCTTCTTGGAGTTCATGTAGGACGCAGCCTGGGACACAGTCTGGTCCTACTGATGCTGTGTGTTTTGCTTTGGAGAGGGCAGCTCTTACCTGAGCATCTGAGATGTCAGGGGGGCAGCACTCTGCTGGGATAGATATTTGCCCTTTTGGTGGGAGGGGAGTTTGCGCTGAACCTGTCAGCTAGGATGTTGGCAATGTCTGTGGGTTCGGTGTATTTTTTGTCATTTTGGACTAATTCTGAGCATATCTGGGAATTCCCACTCAGGTTCCTAACATAACTAAAGAAAGCCTTGTGATTATCCTTAGTGTCCTGTGCAATTTTTCTCTCGAAGCTGGCCTTAGACGATTTTATGAGTGCCCGTAGTTTTTTGCTAATACTGATCAGAGATGCCTTCCCTTTTTGGGATTTTGCTCTATCATGTAGTAGCTTCCTCCTTCTATTGTATAGTTTGTTTATGGCTGGGGTCCACCAGACAGGACATCTGCCTTTGGAGGATTGGGTCTTCGTTTTATTTGGGATTGCATGATCCGTGCATTCCTGAAGGTGTTCATAGAATGCATTTATAAAGGATTCTGCGGTCTGGGCCGTATTTTCCACAGGCCCGGGGGCTTTGAAGGATTCCACCTCAGTTTTGAGGAGTGTGAAATTTGCTTTAGAGAAGTTTTTCAGGGCAGGGGGTGGAGTCGGGATGTGAATATCCAGTGAGATTACTTTATGGTCTGATCTTACCAGTGAGGGATACACTTCTGGTCTGGAGCATAGAGTCCCCATGTTGGTGATGATCAGGTCCAGTATGCTTTCCCCTCTTGTGGGAGTGGTAACAAGTTGTTCCATAGCATTTGAGTTTATAACTTCTAGGAACCTTTGGGATAGGGTGTTGGAGCTAGAGTAGTGCTTCCAGTCTATGTTTGGGTAGTTGAAGTCGCCCAATATAATGGTGTTTGGGGAGACCTTCATATTTTCCAGTGTTCTTAGGAAGGCCGAGTGGGGTTCCTGGGTTTGGGAGGGTGGTCTGTAGCAGGCTATAAACTGGAAGGCAGTTTTACCCACTGTTAGTTGCACATAGATAGTCTCTGATGCTTCATGCTGTGCCACTAACCTGGAGGTGTGGGTATCTTTGACGAATATTGATACTCCCCCCTTCTTTTGTGGTTCGGTCCAAGTTTTGGGGCCGAAAAGCATGGCATGAGGTATAACCTGGTAGTGCTGGGGTGCTCTCAGGAGCCTTGAACCAGGTTTCTGTTACTGCACAGATATCGATGTTCTCCATGCTAAGGAGAGTTTTGAGTGTCTGCATCTTGAGGTTTAGACTTCTGGCGTTGAGTAGCATTACTCTTAGTTTCTTATCCCTTGTGATACCTATGGAGGTGGGTTTGTCTTTTGAGCCTTGCCTAAAAAAGGCACTATGGGGGTAGCAAGAATCTTTGCCAATATCAAAAGCCCAGGGGTGACAGGTGCAAGCCATCCCTAGTGAAGCATCGTGGCTTGTCGAGCATGTCATCCCAGGCTGACAGGCATTGGACCCCCTTTGAATGACACCAATACTTAAGCCAATTGTTGAAATTGATCATCTTGTCTTCACATTATGGCATCATTGTTGGTGTGGGTAAGATGCTACTCAAGGTCAGGGTCATACCGGCCTGGGCTACATGCTCAGAGAGCTCCTCTATGTCTCTTTTCATGTAGGCCAGGGAGGTACGTCTCAGGTCATTCACACCAGCATGGACAATGACTGAGTCATATTTGTACTTGCCTTGGAGTGACCTGAGTACTTGTGTTATGTGGCGGATCCTAGCACCCGACAGGCAGCTCACCATGACCTTCTCCTTGTTCAGCCTGGTGAGCGGGACATCAGTGTGCCTGATGATAGAGTCACCTATTACAAGTGTATCAGGTGTGTTGTTTAGCCTTAAGGGCTGTGACTGTTTGGCACACTGGCTTTGTGATCTATGTATTCCACGTGTTTTATTTTGGGGTAGTGGTTGCTTGGGTGTCTGCTTTGGAGGTCTCTGCTGCTTAGGCAGATTTTTATTTAGAGCCTCCAAGTATGTTTTTGTGTGTTTATGTGTTTGGTTTGTTGTCATGGTAGGTCTATGTGCGACTGGAATTGTAGTGAGTGTGGTTTCCTTCTCCTCCTGACTGGTTTCGCCAGTACTGAATTGAGAGAGCTTAGCCTCCAGTATGGCTATATGGTTGCATCTCTCACATGTGTTGGAATTTGTTGGGAGGAGGAGAGGGTTGTCTGTGTACATGAGGCAGTTGTAACATTGACTCAAGATTCCCAGATTCACCAGCTGGACCAGAGAGGAGATTGACAACTGACCTTTGGACATGCTAGAATAGTATTGGGAATTCCTTTATAATTGAAAAAAAGGGCCAATGGGGAACGAGGTACTCAAGGGGAGTTTGTGAGGGTGTAATGCTTTTAATATTTTAGTGCTGACTTATATAATTGCTTTAGTGAGCAAGTGCCAGGTAACTTAAATGCAATGCGTTACAGCTAACTTAAATGCAAAAATGACAAACAGTAACTTTCTTTCAAGTGAAACAAGGAAATTAGTACAGCAAGCAATGCAGATATCATGCAAACAAGGTTTACCAATTTCAGTAAGAAGCAGTTCAAATATGCAGGCACTATAAGCCTTTAACCAGAAATTCCCAGCTCAGAAGGGCAGAGTCCAGCCTCTCCTCCCACAAGAGTGCAGACCACGAACCCTTTTAATGTAAAATAACTGGCCTGAAGCCCAAGTGCTTAAACCAGAATTAATACACTTTTAGAATAACAGACACTGAGCCCTCAATCAGCAGTTCCCAACTTAGAAGGCTGTAAGCTACCTGTCCTGCCACCACAGTGCAGGCCACAAACCTTCCTAATGTAAAACAACTAGTCTGAAGCCCAAGTGCTTAATCCAAAAGACTTAGAATAATAGCTACACTTTAATCAAGTTACTACTAAGCAGTAATAAATACAATTGAATACTTTAAAGAATGTCTGGATTAGTGCTCAAGTTATACAAACAAAGCTATATTCAGCAGGCCTGGATCTAGTCTATGCTACAGCAAACAAGGTGTACCAATTTCAGTAAAAAGCAGTTTAGATATGCAGGCACTATAAGCCTTTAACCAGAAATTTCCAGCTAGAAGGGCAGACTCCAGCCTCTCCTCCCACAAGAGTGCAGACCACAAACCCTTTTAATGTAAAATAACTGGCCTGAAGCCCAAGTGCTTAAGACAGAATTAATACACTTTTAGAATAACAGACACTGAGCCCTCAATCAGCAGTTCCCAACTTAGAAGGATGTAAGCTACCTGTTCTGCCACCACAGTGCAGACCACAAACCTTCCTAATGTAAAACAACTGGTCTGAAGCCCAAGTGCTTAAACTAAAAGGCTTAGAATGAGTTACACCAAGCAGTAATAAATACAATTGAGTACTTTTAAGATGATGCAAAAGCAAAATAAAGTAGGAAGAAACACAAATACAGTAAAAGCAGATAATTTTTTTTTTGAGTGAGCAAATGAGATGGGCCCAGGAGTTACAGGACAGAAACAAGTGCAAATGCAGGCCTTCAAATCAGAAAGTTGAGAGAGATGGAAGACCACCCAAATGGCCAGTAACTACAAATTCTGGGCCAGAACCACTCCTTATGTGGTAGACAGGTTACCTAGTGCTTACCACTCCCACTGATAAGCTAGAAGGCTTCCCTCCAACACAGAAAGGCTTGGGAGCTCAGAAGCTTACAAATAGTCCTGGATACAGAAAATCTGTATCTGGAACACTAATTACAGGAAAGGTTGGAAACATGCTTACAATTTTTTTTTCAGAAAAGTAGCAAAAACAGTAGTAAAAACAATTCACATGCAGTGCAAGCTGGCACACTTGAGTATGTAGCAATATTAGTCCACACACAGTTTGAAAAAATTTAATTAAATTAAAAAGGACTAAAAGCAAGTGCAGAAAGGGTTTATTAGGTAGAATGCGGTAAAGAGATGGGACTGGGGGAGTGTCCTAGATCAAATCTATAGTGGGGCGGGCACTGCAAAAGCCACCAAATTTAAAAACCAAGAACAGGGAGGGGTTGGGGGAGTGGGGAAAAGTTTCAACAGAGATGTGAGGAATCAGAGTGCAAATTATAAAACCAAAAAAATATATATTGATCTCTGTATATTTGCAGAACACTAAGACAACAGATATCTAAGCAACAATTTAGCTCTATAATACAGAATAATACAGAAAAATATACTCAGCTCTATATATTTTGCAGATAGTCTTGCAAGGCTTTACCTGTAAACTAAACAGAATGTCAGTCTATTGTGTGTAGTCAATAACTTGTGCAGTAATCCTTTAAGCAATGTATATTGAGCTTGTTTCTTATTTGCTTTTCATTTTTTACTTTGATCATGTTTTCCCCATGAAACAAGTAGATAGTTGTCAGGCAGCAGGTCTTTTTTGGATAAGAAACATTTTTATAAGTGGGGGTATCACGGAGATTGCTACTTTCAGCATGATACTTGATACTTTAATAAAGCTGAATATAAATTATAATTAGAACTGCAGTGCAAGGAGAAGTGGGTTAAGTTGAGTGCTGCTTGTTTTTCTTATACTTGGTTTTGACTTGCATTCCAGTAATGTATTTAAAAAGCAATTTACTTTTTCATGCCTCACAACCTTTTTGTTTCCTTCTAGATATTAAGTAAGCTGTCATGCAGCCAATGCATTGAAATATGTTTTTTCTTCTGCACTTACTTTTGTATTGATTGGACTCTCATAATGATGGTTTGGCACCTAGGGCAGCGTATTTAATTAAAGTTACAGTTTTTGTGGTTTTGAGCATAGCTCCACCCCTTTCTAGTTGGCCGCACCCCTTCCCATTGACCCCACCCATTCAGCTGTCTCCTGCAACCCCCCCTTTGATTTGAAGTCACCAGCCGCCACTGCACCCTTGCAATGGTAATGATCTAGCCTTTAATGTCAGTAAATACAGTATTGTGAGATCTTGTAAAAATACATAAAATATGATACCAAAAGAAATGGTTAGATCACAAAAAAAATTCTAAAAGGCAGATGTAGTCATTCCAGGGAAATCATTGTTTTATACTATATACCTCACTGATAGACATATTATTGAATATAGTGCTGCATTTCTTAGCCTTCAAACAACCTGAAAGAACTGGAAAAGGTACGACCATTTGTTATTGAAACTTTCACGGGGCTGGAAGATGTGAACTCTTGAGAAAGACGTTTCAGGAGCTGCCTATATTTTATTCTAATTCTTATGGTTTAAATACATATGACATCTGGCTGGTCAATAAGGAAATGCCTGATTCATTTCTGTTTGAAAGCACATGTTCCTGGGGAACTGCACACTTACAGGTCTGACTAGTCCAATATGCAAGGCCATGGAAAAAATTATCATGGACCTGATAAATCATGACATAGGAAACATATGGACACTAGAAAGTAGCCAGTTCAGTTTTGGTAAATTCAGGTCATGCCTACTTAACCTGGTGGACTTCTTTGAGAAGCTCACTAAATTTCTGGATGAGGGCAAATCAGTGCACACTGCTTTCTATGATCTGGTTAAGGCATTTGACACAATACTTCACTCAGGTTTTGTAGATAAACTTACAAAATTAGGTATAAACCTATATGTCACCCAATGGATAGATAGCTGGCTCACTCACAGGACACAAGAAGTTAGGATAGTGGAATCCACCCTGACAAAGAAACCAGTCACTAGCAGAGTCTGAATGGGATTAAGTGCTAAAGTTTCTCCTATTTGTCATCTACATCTCTGAAGTCAAGACAAATGTCAAGGACCTTTGGTTGATCAAGTTTGCAGATTACTCCAAACTGATCATAGTCATTGAATCCCAATAAAGCAGACACCCCCCCAAGAGGGCTTGTCACCAGAGCTGTAGATCAAAACTCAATGAAAAAAATGCATAATAGTACCTTTGGAAAGATAGTCACCCCTGGAAAGTACAGCATTGATAATATACCCCTAAAAGTAAGCTCAGTGGTCAGGAATCTGGGAAGGCATGTTGACAGTAATCTGACCAATGACCATCAACTGTCTGCTGTAAATGCAAGCACAATAACCAAGAAAACCAGGAACTGAGAGATGGAAGCCACAGACACTCAAGTAGCTGAAATAAAACACTTTATTGAACACTTTCATCTCGGTATAACAAACTTCTTAAGAATGAATAAAACCACTTAAGCTTAAATACATACTCCTGCCACATGATAGGTTAACAATACCCTAACCACACCCCCCTTATTGTAGCTTAAATCATAAAAACAATTAAAACCCTACAACAAATATAACAATTGTATTCCCTATAGATCATATACAATAAGCAGATCTAAGTTTTAAAAAAGGACAAAGAGAGATTTTGTCATTCAAACCGGGAAATAGACTGGCATTTAATCTGACCTGCCATTTCATTTCAGTAAATTTTAAATAGTCATCGACAGGGCCCCCCTCTGTCCCAAATCTACATGGTTGATGACACAAAACTAAAATAAATGAGTGGGGTACTCATTAATATGTCTGAAAAGGGCGTTTTTATCATTTTTGTTAGTTATGTCATAGAAGTGTTGGTTAATTATTTGATTGATAGTCCTTTTAGTTTTGCCTACTGACAGAGAGCTACATAAACCACCTTCTTAGAGTAACAAAAATGCTTCAGTGTATTTCCTGGCTTGAATGGCAAAAGCTCTCTTTGTCCTTTTTTAAAACTTAGATCTGCTTACTGTATGTGATCTATAGGGAATACAATTGTTATATTTGTTGTAGGGTTTAATTGTTTTTATGATTTAAGCTACAATAAAGGGGGTGTGGTTAGGGTATTCTTAACCTATCATGTGGCAGGAGTATGTATTTAAGCTTACACATTTGTGGTTTTATTCATTCTGAAGAAGTCTGTTATACTGAGACAAAAGCGCTCAATAAAGTGTTTTATTGCGGCTACTGGTGTGTCTGTGGCTTTCATCTCTCAGGTCCTGGTTTTCTTGGTTATTGTCCTTGTGTTTACTGGTTTGAGTCAATGGAAGGAGGAGAACGGCAGTCCGGCACATAGTGTGTCAATTTACAGCAAATATTACAGTCCATTTCTACTCTATCTACTTTTGGTTATTTAACTATGAAGGTGGATGGTTTTATCAACTGGAACAACAACAGAATGGAAGAAGGAGTTTTGGCTAATTCTTCTCAATGGTCAGAAGTTTCTTTCATTACTCCTGCTCAAAGAACTTCCAACTTAGATGGTGGTAATCAGAAGGAAACTGTGCCTTTAAATCTGAATGGTACTAACATTGTTTTTAACTGGCGTGATACTTTGGCAGGTAGCAGCATGAACACCACTACATTTTCTGTTTTTGAATTGTTAGGGAGAGATGTTCTATGGGGAACTGAAGCGGTTGGTACTGGTGGACATAACGGGAACTTGGATTACCAAATCAACAACTTTCGGCAATTGGTCTTCCAGTTCAAGAAATTACACTTGGAGAACTGCTACTTGAATTAATGCCTTAGGCGAGAGCATGTACTGAAGGGGTTATGTATGTGGAAGTACCCCACGGGTTTGGTCAAGGACTCCTTGTTATACCATGATTTAATCACACCTTTTAACAGGGAAGGTTATGACTTGTTGAAGCTTTTAATTGCTGATAATGTTAGGAAATTGTCAAATTTGAACAATGACATTTGTAAACTTGATGCTAGTATCAAGTCTGATCTTTTGTTTGTGCACAAGTTTAAAGCTGTTATAGACGAGGCTGAGAAATCTATTAATGAGCTTAAATTAAAGAAAGACAAAACACTAGTCAGGGTAAGGCTGATTATGACAACGGGAAGGCCTACCATAAACTCCCCTTTAGGACAACAGAGTAATTACTGGGCAGGAGAGGCTAGTAATGAAAAGGATGATGGGAATGATGATTTAAACAATGGTACTAACAGCGATGCTGACCCTTTAGGGAATCCACCTCTGAGGAGATCACAAAGACTATTGAACCAGGGGGGTGGGGTACAGGACAACTCGAGGCAGGCCTCTCAGTCACAACAGAGTCACCTGAGGGGGAGAAGGGGGAGAAGGAACCAGAGCAATTCCTTTTACAGGAGGAATTGAATAGCAATGGCTATATAGGAGCCGAAGATTGTTGCTCCATTCTGGCCAACACAGCTAATGATTTTAAAATATACAACTTGAGTCAGGTATCTATTGGTACTGAGTGGGCTGACCTGTACGAGAAGGGGCTTAATTTTGTCCCAGCATAAAGGGGTAATGTATTAGAGAGTTTGTTACAACTTAAAGTTTATTGTAGAAGATGAATTTAGCTCTACATTTTAAGGATGGTAATGGCGAAATACCTTTATGACAAAATTTAAAAAGGCCTAGTACTTTTTCTCCCCCCATACATGCCATGGTTCACCTCTTTGAAAAGTTATGTGAAACAGATATCAGGAGCCTAACCCAGCAAACACTAATTTATAACATAAATAATCCTACTGTAGATAAAATTGATTAATTACAACAGATTATTTTTAACAAGCAGGTTAGGGTTATGAAACTGGACAAAGGTGGGGGTTTAGTGATCATGGATGTTAATGATGACATCAACATGATGTTAGAACAGTGATACATATGTTGAGGTCTCCCATAATGAGTTGACTATAACTTATAGAAATATAGATCTTGTCCTAGATGAATTCTTGTTAAATGGGCAGATCACTTTGGATGACCATTCATTTCTAGCAACCGCATATCCACGGATCCCTACTACTTTTGGGATCCCTAAAATACATAAATGCATCACAAAACCCCCACTCCATCCAATAGTGGATGCAAAGGCATCCAAAACCTTTTGTATTGCTAAGTTTATTGATTTTAAGGTCAAGCATGTCTTGGACCACTGTCCATACCTTTTTAGGGATTCATGGGATTTTTTGTCAAAAATAAGACAATAACTTTTTGATGGCAACGTATTTATGGTTACTATTGACATCTGTGACTTGTTTTCGGTAATCCCACATCAACAAGGGCTGAAGTGGTTTTATGACTATTTGTGTAGTAATACTGATTTTGACCACAATACCATTCTTACATTAAGAACTTGTATGGAATTGGTCTTGGAAAATAATTTCTTGGTCTTTGAAGGACAGCTATTTAAGCAAACCTAAGGGGTAGCAATGGGGGCGTGTTGCGCCTCAGTGTTTGCCAATATAGTTTTGTTCCAATGGGATGATCTTTACATCTTGGATTCACCCTATAAAAATTCTTGGGTACTTTATGGGCATTATTTAAACAGCATAGTACTGCTGTGGAGAGAAGGGGAGGACAAATTGGGCGAATTTTCTGAATTTATCAATAATACTACCCCCTTTTTTGGGGTTCACTATGAGTGTGGACAAGGATAGACTTAATTATTTGGATGTGACATTAAAGAAGGATTACACTAAATAAACCTGTTCATCCCTGTTATACAGAAAACCCACTTATTCAAACTAATTTCTGCATTACAGTAGCTGGCATCCCATTCACCAAAAGAAAGCTTTGGTGAATGGGCAGTATGCCAGATTGGCCAGAATAATTTCTGACCTTGAGGATTTTTTTAGTGAATGTTTAACATTGCAGGGTATGTTGACTAAGAGGGGTTACCCTGATCAATATGTGGTAGATATCATGGATGAGGTGAAGAAGAAAAGACTGGAAGGGACTTACTGTACCCTTTTAGGCACTAGCCTGGAACTAAGACAGATAGATGTCAATGACACTGAGGCCAGCTTCTGGAGCGCCATTGTGTTACCATTTAATGTTGATTTTTATGACATTTGGAGAAGTATCAACAAACATTGGAATATTTTTAGCCTTGATGCTGAGACTTCTGCCCTTCTGGAAACCCCCCCCCCACTATAGTTTACAAAAAGGAGGCTTCCTTTAAGGGGTTATTAGAGAGATCATTACTTTTGGTAGAGAAGGGTGGTAGCTTCAAATGCGGTAGGTGTCCACAATGTAAATTCATGACTGACAAAGGACAAATTTATATTAAGAACTTTGGGAGAATTAGACCCAAGAAAAAGTATTTTTCTTACTCTAAGAGGTCTCTGTCAGTCATGTGATGCATTTTACATAGGCAAAACTAAAATGTTATCAAGCAAAGAATTTACCAACACTTCTATGACATAACTAACAAAAATTATAAAAATGCCCTTTTCAGACATATTGAGTACCCCACTAATTTCTTTAAGTTTTGTATCATCGACCATGTAGATGTGGGACAGAGGGGGGCTCCTGTTGACGACTATTTAGAATTTATTGAAACAAAATGGCAGGTCAGATTAAATGCCAGTGCATTTCCTGGCTTGAATGACAACATCTCTCTTTGTCCTTTTTTAAAACTTAGATCTGCTTATTGTAGGCGATCTATAGGGAATACAATTGTTATATTTGTTGTAGAGTTTTAATTGTGTTTATGATTTAAGCTACAATAAGGGGTGTGCAGTTAGGGTATCGTTTACCTATCATGTGGCAGGAATATGTATTTAAGCTTAATCATGTGTGGCTTTATTCATTCTGAAGAAGTCTGTTATACTAAGACGAAAGCGCTCCATAAAGTGTTTTATTTCGGTTACTGGAGTGTCTGTGGCTTCCATATCTCAATTCCTGGTTTTCTTGGTAACCATCTACTGTGGTAAGAAAATCATTCCACATTGCAAAAGTTATATATAAGGGCATGGCATCTATGTTCAAGGAGGTTATTGTTCCACTGTACCTGGCTCCCATCAGACCAATAACTGAGTACAATGCATCCTTCAGCATATATTTGACCAGGCACTTGAAACAGCTGAAAGACCAAAGAGATTCCTCACAAAAAGAATACAGGGAGTAAACGAGTCTTATGTGAACAATCTCTATCCTTGTACTTTGTCTGCTACAGACTGATGTGTGCCAGCCTATCTAGTAACCAGCATTTGAGCCACCATACTACTCATTTACTTTCTATCAAGAAAAGTCAAATCTATGTAGCTATCTCTCTATCTGTATACAGTAAACTTTCACTTAACCCGAACTCAAGCAGCCAGAAAAAAAAATCGAAAGAAAAACAGTACAATTTTCATGTGTTGCACTTTTTGCACCCCCCCACCACAGAAACATGCATTACGTTTTTTGAGTTTTAGAGTTTTAAAAGGAAGATAGGAATAAATTCCCTCCCTCCCTAACCTAAGAACAAGTCAAACCAAACAAACAGTATAGAGTACAGTATTAGTCAGACCTATTTTAATAGTAACTCTCAAGCAACCAGAAACTACAGTTATCTGGCACCTACCAATTCCCATGGGTACTGGTTAACTGAGAATTTACTGTATATATATATATATATATATATATATATATATATATATATATATATATACACACACACACACACACACACACACACACACACACACACACACACACACACACACACATATCTATCTATATATTTATATATATCTATAGCTATCTATCTAATATATATATATATATATACATATATATATATATATATATATATATATATATATATATATATATATAGATATATATATATATATATATATATATATAGAGAGAGAGAGAGAGAGGACCATGTCATTTCATTGAAAGTTTATTTCTTTGAAACTCAAATGGTCAGGCCCATTTCTTTGTTTGATTGAAAAATTCATTTAAATGAAAACTTATTTGATAGAAAACTATCTTCCTTTCCATCTTGATTCTTGTCTTCTGATTTCTCCAAGTTGCTACCGTTACCACTGTCTTATCTGTGCTTAGTTTTATCCCACATCCCATCAGTTTTGCATTCCATTCCCCTATCCTTTGCTGAAGTTCTTGCTCAGAGTCTGCCTGTAATGCCATGTCATCTGCATACAGCAACTTTGTTGATCTGTGCCCTCTGACCTGTTTGCTAATGTAGTCCATTACTAGTATGATCAGCAGTGAGCTCAGAGCTGAACCTTGATGTACACCCACTCACACTGGGAGCCCCTCTGTGAGACTGAACATTGTTCGTACTTGAGTCATTGGGTGCTTGTACACAGCCTGCACTAATTCAGCCAATGTTTCTGGGACTTCAAACCACCAAAGTACTGCCCAAATACGCTTTCTTGGGACCTTGTCATATGCTTACTCCAAGTCTACGAATGGCCAGTTTGACTCTTTCCTCCTTTGTAGTTTCTTCTCAGCTAGCTATCTCACTGCAGACATTGGGTCAGTTGTGCTGCATCCTGACCTGTATCCAAACTGCTAATCTCCCATCTTACTTTCTACTACTCTGCATATCCGTTTAACAATCACCCTCTCCATGCAGTGTGATAGGAGTTTGATGGCTGTGTATGCCCCCCACAGTTGTGGATGTTCTCTTTGTTCTTGTATACTGGCACAAGTATGCTTATTCTCCAGTCATCTGGCATGCATCTTTCTCTCCACACTGCTATGAGTACCCTCAGCAACCATTTCTCCCCTATCCCACCCAGCATCTTTATCATATTTGCTGTGAACTCATCTGAGACTGATGCTTTCTCTGGCTTCATTTTCCTTAGTGCTGAGTTGCATGTTGGCTACTCTTGTATGTGATCATATGCCTGTCTCTCTTTCTGAACCATGTGTTGGCTACTATCAAGCCATTTGCCAGACAGAAGTCTAGAATGGCTTCTCCTTCTTTATTCCTGTTGCCCCACCCATGTGGACCAAGTCAGTCCTCGTATCCTGTTCTGTCTGTCGTGATATGTGCATTCAAGTCACCCATTATCAACACCAATTCATGTTGTCCTGCTTTATCTAGTAGGTCTTGCAACTGCTGTCTGAATGTGCTCTTTTCCTCACTATCACAACCTTGCTGTGGGACATAGCCTGAGATTATGAATACTGCCCTATCATTACACTGGAGTCTGACTGCCATGAGTCTGTCATTAATTCTGATTATATTCCTTACTGCCTTCTGAAGCCTCTCTCTCACCACAATTCCTACACCATTTCTAGCCTGCTCTCCACCTGAGTAGTAGACTCTGGAGCCCAAGCCAAGTGGCTTTGCTGCACTGCCCTTCCATCTCGTCTCCTTGATACATAGGATGTCCAGCCTCCTCTTTATCATCATGCCATCCACTCCCAAGCTGTGTCCTGTCAGCGAACCTACATTGAGCGTAGCAATTCTCAGTTCATGTTTGACAGCTTGGTTGGTTTTACGCCCAACTTTCGCTCAACAGAGCTATCTCAGGTAACCCAGGCTGGGCAACTAGACACCGCCCAGCCAGTAGTTTATTGACTCAGGGCTGCTAGGCTTTATGGCAGGCACACACTGGCCAATAGGGGCACATATATCCCTCCCACCATTAGCATGGGTCCCTGGCATAGGTCAGAATAGGCTGCGTCCTCAATCCACTTATCACTGGTATCTACCCATGCCCATTTTTGGTGACATTAGTCAACATAACTGAATCACCTAGAGCCATATTTTACACAGTCGAGTGGCTAGCCCTGCCATGGTGCAGAGTCTGTGATCTGTGTTCTCCTATTTTGAGGATACTGTGCACCACAGTAGATGCCCAAAGGGGCTGGTCTGTACAACTCTTCCCCCTATAGGGCACCATGTAGAGTCTGTGCTGCTGCCCACAGCTCCATTCATTGGTGAGTTTGAGATGGAAACACTAAGCGTGTTTTTCTGAAACTCCACGGAGACACAAGGAGAACATGCAAACTCCAAACAGGCATTGGTCGGAGGACCAATGACTCAAGTATGGACAGTATTTGGCCTCACAGAGGGGTTTCCAGTGGGTGTGGGTGTACATCAGGGTTCAGCTCTGAGCCCACTGCTGTTCATACTGGTGATGGACTACATTAGCAAAACAGGTTGGAGGGGACGGATCAACAAAGCTGCTGTATGCAGATGATGTGGCAGTACAGGCAGACTCTGAGCAAGACCTTCAGCAAAGGATAGGAGAATGGAATGCAAATCTGAAGGCACATGGGATGAAACTAAGCACAGATAAGACAGTGGTAATGGCAGCAAATTAGGGAAATCAGAAGAAGCTGAGAATAGAGATAGAAGGGAAGATAGTTGAACAGGTAAACAGCTTCAGGTATCTGGGAGGAGTAGTTGAGGAGAAGGGTAGTCTGAATGAAGAGGTCAAAGCTAGAATCAGAGAGGCTGCAGCCAACTGGCATAGAGTATCAGGTGTAGTTTGTGACAGAAGAATGCCAAAGAAGCTGAAAAGTAAGCTGTACAAGACAGTGGTGCGACCAGTACTACTGTATGGTACAGAAACCTGGGCAGTAAAGGCAGAACAGTTGAAGAGGCTAGAGGAGATGGAAATGAAGTGCCTGAGAAAGGTGATAGGATGCACACTGTGGAACAGATGAAGAAATGAGGACGTAAGAGCAGAAGCCAAAGTAGCTCCAATTGCATAAAAGATCAAAGAGAACAGATTACGGTGGTTTGGGCGCATGTGTAGGAAAGCAGAAGACAATCTGGTGAGGAAGATTTGGGACAGACAGGAAGAAGGTAAGAGGAAGCGAGGACATCCAGCAAAGAGGTGGATGGATTGTGTGAAAGAGGATCTGCGACAGTCAGGCATTAGTGCTGAAGAAGGATGAAGTGTGGCACTGAATCGAGAGAGTTGGTGACAGTTAATACGATACCCCAACCCCATGTAGAAAAATGGGAAAAAAAGGGGGCTGATGGTGATGATGATGATGATTTTCCTTAGTGCTATTCTTACTTCTTCTAGAGTGGGCTCCTCATCTTCTCACATTGTAGGCTGTGTCTGAGGCAGTACATCTTCTGTGGAGTAGTCTTCATTTAGAAGCAACTGGAATTACTCCTTTCATCTGCCTTTGGAGTCTTGTGGACTGGTGTGCAGATTGTTGCTGACATCCCTTATGAAGGGTGTCTGACTATCTTCTTTTTCTTTCTGTCTTTGGCTTGCAACCTGATATAGTTTCTTTGTACCACCTGAGTCACTTTCCAGAAGCTGGCAAAGTGCCTCTGCTATTTTATTTATTTATTTTATTTTACATTTGTTTACTGGGAAAGCCTGACTGGACACAGGGCCTTTTTTAGCAGAGGCCTGGGGAGAAAAGCTCCACATAAAACACCAATCATTTACAAACAGAGAAATTGGTATACAGTAGACAATTTGTTGTACATAACTTGGACACTGCTAAAACATATGATAGTGCAAGTGACTAACAAATATATTAAATGACATTATTGAGCTATAATTCAATATCCACAAGTTACATGTTTATGCATGCCTGAGCAGAAGCTAAAAAACAAGTTTGTAGAGATAATTAAGTTGATTAAAACAATCATGAGAAGGGTTGGAAAGAGGGGTGAAGAAGGAAGTAGAAGGGCAAGAGTTAGAGGTTTGGTGAGGAAGTGTGCGGTGACAAGAGTTAGATAGTAAGTGTAGGCGGAGAGCAGTTGGATAGAGAACAGTGGGATTTGTGAGATGCTACCCAGGGCTACTGCAGTTACACAGCTGTTTTGAAAGAGGCAATGGAAACTGTGGCTAAGATCTTGGGGGGAAGGCTGTTCCATTCTTTAATAATAAAATTGCTATAGAGGGATACAACTGCAGAGTTATTGGCTTTAGATACAAGTAGTAAGGGTTTGTGGTTGGATTGCAGGACTCTAGTTTTAGTGCTTGGGTGTAGTATGTTTTGTAGAGCTGTTTTTTTTCAGGGTAGTAAAGCAATTTGTGGGCTAGTATAAGTTGATTATGTAGTATTAGTTGGGGAAGTTCTAGCCAGTTAAGCTGTTTGAGACAAATGCAGTGGTGTGTTCTAAACAGAGTATTGGTTGTGAATTTGGCTATTTTGTTATAGCAAGCTTGCAACTTGGATAGGTCAGATTTTGTTAGATTGGGGACGATTGGGGAAGCGTAAAGAATGGTAGAGATGAAATGGTTACGTGCAATAGTGGCTCTAGTGCTATTTGTTAAGAACTGCTTCTTTCTAAGTAGCATACCTATTTTTTGTGTACTTTCTTTATAGTAAAGGATATTCGTACGTCGAATTTCATGTTGCTGTCAATTTCTACCCCCAGCAGTTTGGTGTGACTGACTGCAGATAAGATAGTATTGTTACTAGAGGTGATATTAAATGTTTTGTCATGTGTTGAGTGCTGTGTGGGTAGAAAAATTAGGAGCTTAGTTTTGTTGGGATTTAATATTAGCTGTGAGTCAGTAAACCATCTTTCTATAGAGAGAAAGGAGGCCTGTTTTAGTTGTTGCAATTTATGGAGGGAGGAGGAAGCACAAATTAGTGCAGAGTCATACGCATATTAGATGATTGAGGTCTGTAGTGTGGCTGTATGAAGTTTATTGGTAAATAAAGAAAACAGCAGTGGTCCAAAAATGGAACCTTGTAGGATTCCTAGTGAGACTGGTAGTAGAGGAGAGAGTTCTAGGTGCCATCTGTCACCCTGCTGTCTGCCTGTTAAGTAGCTCCTGAACCAGGAGATAGTGGGGTAGCTCAGATTTAGTTCTGAAAGAGTGTTGATAAGTTTATCATGATTAACCATGTCAAAAGCTTTGGAAAGATCAAGAAAGATAGCTGAGACAAATTTTCCTTTGTTTCTATGGTTGTTTACTGTCTGAGTGGAGGACATAAGAGTGGTAGTAGTGCTGTGGTATGGTCTAAAACCATGTTGGGTTTTAGAGAGTAGATTATTAGATTTTAGGTGTGTCATGATTTGTGTCTGGACACACCTTTCAGGGATTTTGGAGAGGGGAGAGAGTATGCAGATTGGATGGTAATTAGTAAGTTCTTTGGAGTTGCCCCGCCCTGTGTAGTGGAGTAATGTATGAGATTTTCCAGAGCTGAGGGACTAGCTTTTCTGTAATGGAGTGGTTTATAAGAATCGCTACTGGATATGCAAAAGCCTCAGCAGCAGTTTTTTAAGAATTCATCTGGTAGTCTGTCAGCAGCAGGAGATGATGGTTTTAGCTTACTAAGTAGTTTTCTAATTGAGGGCATGGGGACAGGTTGAAGTGCAGAATGCTGTTCCATAGCATTGATATCTGGTGAATTAAGGCTATTGGACTGGCTTTGAGAGTTAGCTAGGACTAGGGTGGATTCTGTAAAAAAATTGTTGAATTGAGTTGCTACATCAGTTGAACTATCTGCAGTTACAGGGGAAGGGGTGCCAGTTTTCCTGGTTGTAGTACTTTGTTGATTGCTGTCCAAAACTTTCTAGGATCATTTTGGTGTCTAATTTGTGTGTTATGGTAATAGCTTGTTTTGTCCTCTTTAATCATTTTCTTTGTCTTATTTCTAAGTTCTAGATATTTTTGTTTAGCAGCAGGGGTACCTGATTTTTGCCAGTTTGACCAGGCTTTGTCTCTGTTATGTAGCTGGGAGCTAGGCTCTTTAGTTAACCAGGGGACATAGTTAGCTTTGGTTCTGATGGTTCTGGGAGGTGCATAATAGTTTAAAATATCAAGGAAGGTGGAGCTGAAGTATGAAACAGCCTCATCTAAGTTTAAAGTTTTCAGTGCGAGACAGTTGCATCTTTTTAGTGCTGTTATAAAGCTACTAAAGGTGAAGTATTTTTTGCTACGTATTTTTCGGTATATGGTGGGTTTAGCTATATAGGCTCTATGTCTGGTTAGGAAGGTTAGTGAGTGGTTGCTTAGGCTATCTGGTAAGCAGCCTGATTGACTAATTTGATCTGGTCTGTTAGTCAACATCTAGTCTAGGATTGATTTCCTCTTTGTTTTTTTATCAAGTCTGGTTGGAGATTGGATGAGTTGAGTAAAACCATGAAGGTTGATGAAGTTAGAGGGGTTTTTGGAATTACATGTCAGCCAGTCAATATTAAAACCATCTATTATAATACTTTCCTGGGTAGAGAGTTAGAGGCCCAATGCAGTAGATTTTCTACGGAGTCTATGTTGTCCCCTGGTGGAAAGTAACGGCCAATTATGTTGATTTTTTTTTTTGTTATTAATGTGTAGTTTGGAGAACATCATTTCTGTTGTTCCTAATGTTGATAGTGGCAGTTCCTAATTTTCAATGTTTAAATGTTTTTTAAATAAGATATCAATGCCACCACCTTTTTTGGTTATTCGATCTTTTTGCAGTAGGTTACAGCCGGGGGGAATTATTTCGTTGTTGGATATGTCTGGTTTTAGCCAAGTTTCAGTGAGCAAGACTATATCGGGTGAGTAGAAAGAAAGATTTTTATGTAGATCAGGGATTTTGTTTTTGATGCTTCTAATGTTAATATTTAGTATTAGAAGGTTGTTGGCATTTTTATGGAGTTGGGGAATGGTGTGTAATGTATTTAGTGTGGATGTGTGGATGGTGTGCTTGGGAGGGCCAGGGTTTGGGTGTATGTCTCTGTAGAGAGATAGTCTAGAGGTAGTTTGTACTATTAAGGTAATCAAGTTAATGAACAACAAGCGGTGCTTTATGAATGGTTTATTAGTCTAGTGTATAGGTAGTGAGGGTAATGAGATGTGGAAATTGGGAGTTATTTGGAAGATAGAGGGGTGGATGAGCAGGTTTAAAGGAGTTGATACAGTAGGGTTAATGTTGGTAGTAGCATGATGAGGTAGTGAAACAGGAGTAGTGTGGAAGTAAGAGGTTATGTGTGCAAGTAGAGTGAGGGTTGTAATAATGTAGGTGTGAAGAAGGGGGTCTGTATTATATAATTGAACTTTCAAAACTTCAAATCCCATATGTTTGACAACATATGATCAAAGTTCGAAAGTTCAAATATATAATAAAAAACAAAAAACAAAAAAATGTACCTTAACACCCCCCTACTTAAATATACCAACTCCGAGATCGCACTTCAGTGCCAAAAAGGGAAATTCTCCCATTCTGCGCTGAACGGCGCCGTTATACTTAACCTTCGAACACTTGAAATGTCGATCATATGGTGTCAGCCATATGACGTTCGACATTTCAAGTGTTCGAGGTTCTAATAGGAACCCGAAGAAGGTACATTGTGAGGTTGCAGCTGAGGTGGGTTTGACGAATATGTTGATAGAGTGGTTTAGTTGAGATGGTAATAGGTAGGTTAATGATTGTAAGTAAGATTATTATTTAGGTGGCAGGGTGGAAGTGTGGAGAAGGCTTTATTGATTGTTTGGTAGGTAGAGTTATATTATTAAGTTGATAGGAGAAAGTCAGTGCAATGTCTTGGGATGCTGGAGATGAGTAGTTAAGTGGGAGTGGCTAAGAATGGATAAGTGAGTCTGTGTTGTGATTTGGCAATGTGAAAAGGTGGGTGTGGTAAGTAACTATAAATATAATGAAAGTGGGGGTGGGTGGGAATGGGGGTAGGGTAGGAGAGCAGAGTGAACCCGAGCAGAGCGGTTTGCACCTGGCCTCAAAGAGTTATAACTAATAAAAAAAAACAATCTGTGAGCAAAGGACTGCAGTAGGTTAGTGCCAGTGGCTAGACTTATGTATTGTACAGACCTCCATGATAAGTAATTATGCCAAAGTATCAAATGTTATGGAAGGAGTTCTATCTGACTGAGAGAAAGGGGAGTGGAGGGGAGAAGAGTGAGATTCTAAAGCAAGGAGAGCTTGTTAGCTAGTTTCTATGAGCTGAGTCAGAGTTTAAGATATTCGGAGTTTAAGGTAGCAGTAGTGAAGAATGTAGGTATGTCACCAGGAAGGGCAGACCAGCGCAAATAGCTCATGTGCTCACCACTTTATCCTACTGCTGTTTTAATAAATATTTGAATTATCAACATAAAAGAGGGTTCATACAATATTTACTTGAGTATTCCCAGGAAAATAGGAGACGGGCACTTTGTTTCAGGCTTCCTGTAGTGTGAGGTACAGCTGTTTGTAGGCAGGCAGGGAGCGATGTGCCATATGAGTGGACTGAAAGAAATGAATTAAGAGATATTCAGAATAGGTGATTATAGGAGTAGAGAAAGAAAGCAGGTTAGATAAAATAATTTGAGTACAAAGTGCTAGAAAAAACGCTGGATACAGCTCAACAACAGCAGTACTAAATACATCAAATGATCGTTAAAATGGAAACTCCTTATAACTGAATTGTTCCACAAATGCTATGGACTATTAGAGCCTGTAGCTGAGTAAGTTTGTCATAACCACGTTATGCAATAGAAATAGTTTGGTTGCATTTATGAATTATAATACAATAGTATATAAGGTCACAGCTTTCAGATGTCATTTGCAAACACACCAAGACAGAGTCACACAACTTATGCCATTACTGGACTATCAGAGTTTAGTTACATAGCACTTAAAATGGGGTGTGACTATCACTAAAAGTAGTATGCTCACCAGTAGATACAGTTGTGGCAAGTGGTCCACAAATTCCCATGAATAGTTAAGGTAGAACCATGGGCAAAATGGTGAATAGGAGATGTTCTAATACCCAGCACATAGAGAAATTTAGCAACAACCAATTATCTAGTAGGTGGCCATAGGAATCAGTATATGGCACTTCAGGGAACAATAAGTGTGAAACGGCACTTGACAGTATACCTGATTAGCTGTAAACATGTTGTAATCCACTTACAGGAGGAGCAAGCTGTAATTCCAATCAGGCTATGCTTTTAATTTTAACATTTCTGTTTAGGCTAATGCATTATTAAGTACATCAGCTAGTTCAGCTACAGTATCAGATATAATGCATTATTACATAAATCAGCTAGTTTGGCTACAGTATCAGACATCTTTTTAGAAAATGGCAACTTGCAAAATTGAACACAGTAGACTGGAATTGAGATACAATGTACTAGAGAATAAAATATAATGTGCAGATGAAAAAAGAAGCGTAACTTACAGGAGGGTAGGCAGACAGGCCAAGAAGTGGCGAGTAATGCTACACTGTTTCATTGTAGGACACATGTGGCAAACACAAGGCCCGCAGGCTGAATCCAGCCAGCCTGGCCATTTTATGTGGCCCGCTGTGAGGAGAGGTGGCCAGGAGGCGTGCTGTGTCAGCGTCAACCCTGTGTGCCCAAATGGTGCGTAACATTAGATTCTAATGTGGTGGCGAGGAGAATGATCATCAGATGGCTGTGTCAGCATCATCCCTGTCTGTCTGAATGGTGCGTAACATTAGATTCTAATATGGGGGTGAGGAGCGTGATCATCAGCTGGCTGTGTCAGTGTCATTCCTGTGTGCCTATACGGAGCACCACTACCCAAGGCCAACATCCGTGAATCTAGCAATCACTCCCAAATGTCCGAGAGAAAAGCTGATACAGGGTGGTGTACTTCCTACCTGGTTTGTAGAAGATGCTGAAATTGTAACATTAGATTCTAATGTGGTGGTGAGCCTGCATGGAGCACCTCTATCTAAGGTCAACATCAGTGAATCTAACAATCAAAATGTCCAAGAGAAAAGATGATCCAGAAGGGAGACAAGTTAATGAATAATGGGAAAGTGAATATATGTTTATACTTTGCAAAGACAAACCGGTGTGTATTTTGTGTTATGAGGCAGTGTCAGTGATGAAGGAGTACAATGTACGTAGACATTTTGAAATCATGTAAAGTAAAGGAAAGCCCTTGCCTGACCTGTCAGATCCAACCCGGCTTTGTGATTTTTGCTATGATGTGTGATTTAACAGAGCATCTTGCCCACCTGAATCACAGGCTGCAGGGATACAAACAAGTCATCACAAAGATGTCTGATATGATCACAGCATTCCAGTGTAAACTTCTCTTATGGAAGTCCCAACTAAAATATGACAATCTTGCCCACTTTCCTGTTTGTCTGAGTATCTTGGTCTCCTTATCCAGTGATTTTCCTTGTGCTCTGTTGGCAACTAAAGTGAGATGGTTAATTGATGAGTTTGACTGGCACTTCTCTGACTTCAGAGCACAGCACTGTGGCTTTGACATCTTTGACACTCCTTTCACAGCCGACATCAGCAGTGCACTCCATCACCTTCAGATGGTGTTGATAAAGCTTCAAACTGATACTGGCTTGAGAGCAAAGTTCCAGGATGTCGCGATAGAGGACTTTTACCGTCTACTGCCCCCTGACTTGATGCCGCAGCTAAGATTTTATGCTGCCCGTGTTATGTCCATGTTTGGGAGCGTCTATCTGTGTGAACAGATGTTTTCAATAATGAATCTAAACAAGAACATGCGCAGATCACGCATCACCAATGAAAACCTTTGCGCTGTTTTGCGGGTTGCCACAGTACAAGGCATAAAACCAGACATTGACTCACTGACCAGGGGAAAATGATCTCAGCCATCTGGCCAGAAAACAAGTAGGTGAGCAATTTCTAAACCTAAATTTCAATGTATTAAAAAAAAACTGTTTTTGAACTTTTCTGCTTATAGTGCACTTACAGTTTGTTTTGTGCTTGCTGTTATTTTCAGAACATGATTCATGCACCGTGCTAAGGCACACAGTGATGGCACTGATGGAATTCAATGCTCTGTACACTGATTAATGCACCAGGATGGCGTGAGATATGGTCTCTCAGGATGATGAAGGATCTTTACTTCTACTAGTCCTAGTAGGTATATCTTAATAAAAAATTAATAAAAAATTTGACCTGCGACTTAGCCTATGTATTTTTATTTCGGCCCCTTATGTGATTGAGTTTGACACCCCTGATGTAGTAGTTTCAGGGAGAGAGTATAATTTAAAAATGGCGCTGGTCTGAATGGCCCAGCTATATTAGTCACGCAGATTCCATAGAAGGGGGAGGGTCAGCTATTACAGTTTCCCTCCACTAGTGGGAACGTAATAAACCCGCCAATTACTATGTGTTCGCTTATAAGAGACTAAATAAACAAATAAAAGTATTATTTGCACCTGGCCTCAAAGAGTTATAACTAATGAAAAAAAACAATCTGTGAGCAAAGGACTGCAGCAGGTTACTGCCAGTGCTTAGACTAAAATATTGTACAGACCTCTGTGATAAGTAATTATGCCAAAATATCAAATGTTATGGAAGGAGTTGTATCTGACTGAGAGATGGGGGAAAGGAGGACAGGAAGAGTCAGATTTTAATGCCAGGAGAGCTTGTTAGGCTAGTTTCTATGAGCTGAGTCAGAGTTTAAGGTATTCACACCGCCTAAGGTGCACACCGCCTACCTTGACCTAGCCAAAGCCTTTGACACTATTCCCCACTTGGGCATAATAGATAAACTCTCCTAGCTAGGCATCAACCCATATGTTACCAGATGGGTAGCTAACTCGCTCACTGATAGAATCCACTCAGTCAAAGTATGGGATGCCACCTCTAGTAGTAGACCCGTAACAAGCGGTGTACCCCAAGGATCAGTCTTGGGGCCTCTACTGTTTGGGATATACTTTTCTGAGGTGGAAGCCAAAACCAGTGGTCTGTGGCTGATCAAGTGTGCAGATGACTGCAAGTTGGGCGATGTTTTTAATTTCCCTAGTAATGTGAACATCCTCCACGAGGGCCTTACACAAACTAATGACTGGTGCCAGAAGTATGGCCTTAAACTGAATGGCAAGAAATGCATCATCATTATCCCCTTTGGGGCAAATGTCCTCCCCACTAATTATCACATTAATAACAATGTACTAAACATGCAATCAGTCATGAGGGACTTGGGCACCCAGGTTGATAGCAACCTGACTTTTGACCACCGCATTGCCTCCGCTGTATGGAAGGGTTTCTACATGGCCCACCTCATAAATAAGGGTATTTCATCCAGGAACATGGAGGTCATGAAATCTTTGTGCTCCTCCCTTATTAGAACCCATTATTGAGTACAATGCCCCCTTTGGCACATACCTTGCCAGGCACATGTAGCAGTTGGAGAGACCACACAGGTTCCTGACCAGAAAAATCCAGGGTCTCAAACACCTATCCAAACAGATAGGCTAAAAGCCCTGTCCCTCTACTCAGTCTCATACAGACTGCTCAGAGATGACCTGTGTCTGGCATACAAGGCCATTTCAGACCCAGCCTTGATGGAGTTGCTGCATATTCATAAGACAAGCTCCACTCATGCAACCCACATGCAAAGCATTAACCTGGTCTGTGAAATTAATAGAACTTGTTGGCGGGATAGATTTATGTCCCAAAGACTCCTCCATCTGTGGAATAGACTCCGTCTCCATGTCAAGCAGAGTACCCCTCTAGCCCTCTTTTAGAGGAACCTGGACGACTGGATGGAAAACAGAAAATATACCCCCGGGATCCCTGTTGGACAAATTGCTGACTTTGAGGGAACATGGGCAAAATTCTTGGCTAGGCTTATAAGAGCCTCCAGGCCAATAGCCTAGTATCATCTTATGAACCTATGAAGTAGTGAAGAAGATAAGTATGTGACCGGGAGGAGCAGACTAGCGCAACTAGCTTTTGTGCTCACCACTTCAGCCTATTGCCGATTTAATAAATATTTGAATTATCAACATAAAATAGGGTTCATACAATATTTACTTGAGTATTCCCAGGAATATGAAAATGACACTCGACACTTTGTTTCAGCCTTTCTGTAGCATGAGGGACAGCTGTTCACAGGCAGGCAGAGAGCGATGTGCCGTATGAGTTGACTGAAAGAAATAAAGAGATATTCAGAATGGGTGATTATAGGAGTAGAGAAAGAAAGCAGGTTAGATAAAATAAGTTGATTACAAGGTGCTAGAAAGAACACTGGATACAACTCAACAACAGCAGTACTATATACATCAAATAGGTTCATAGGTTCATAGGTAGGTACTAGGCTATCTGCCCGAAGACATTTATAAGCCTAGCTGGAATGTGTCGGCTTTCACTGCCCCCTTAGATTAGTTCCCTGTGCCTCTGTCAAGCAGAGCCATTGAAGTGATCCCTGGGGTAAACTTTCTGTTTCCCATCCACTCGTCAAGGTTTCTCTTGAAGAGGGTTAGCGAGAAGTTCTTCCTAATGTAGATTGGGATCTTGTTCAAGAGCATGGGAAGTCTCTGGGACAGGACTCTATCCCTCCAGCACGTCCTATTTATTGTTGTGGTGAGGTTTAGATCCCTGGAGCATGCGGCTCGAAGGGATATGGTTTTCTTTAGGTGGAGCATGTCCATCAATTCTAGGTTGGACATGGCCTTGTATGTCAGGCAGAGATCACTTTTGAGTAGGCGGTATGCAACAGAGTACAGCTGGAGTTTCTTCAGTTGAGCTGCATAGGGCATCTACTAGATGCCAGTGATCTTCTTGGTGAGGTACTTCTGTGGTCTTTCCAGTTGTTGCAGGTGTCTTGTAAGGTACATCCCAAATGGAGCATTGTATTCTATGATGGGTCTGATGAGTGATGCGTAGAGGGGCCCAATGACCTCTTTCGATCTGGATACAAACCCTTTTGTGATTAGGTGGGCCACATAGAAGGATTTTCTAACCAATTTGGCAATGTGATTATCAAAGGAGAGGTTACTATCTACTTGGGTCCCCAGATCCCTTATTACATCTTCTGTATTTAGGGGGCTACCACCTATGTGGTAGTTTGTGGGTACTTTGTTTTTTCCAAAGGGGATGACTATGCACTTTTTGGCATTTAGCTTGAGGCCATGGTTTTAACACCAGGTATCTGTTTCAGTGAGACCCTTTAGGAGGATGTCTGTGTCAGCTGGAGAGTAAATTATTGCCCCTAGTTTGCAGTCGTCTGCGAACTTGGTCAGCCATAGTCCTCCTGTGCTTGCCTGTACCTCTGAGAAGTATATGCCGAACAGGAGGGGTCCTAGGACTGAGCCCTGGGGAATGCCACTTGTAACCAGTTTAGAGTCAGACCTAGCTCCCGCAACTCTTACCATGTGGGTTCTGTCCATGAGCCAGTTGGCAACCCATCTCATGACATAGGGGGTTTTGTTCAGGCTGATGAGCTTGTCTATAATACCTGAGTGGGGAATGGTGTCGAAGGCCTTTGCGAGGTCTAGGTAGGCTGATAGTTAAAACTGAATATCCTTATAATTGAATGGGTCCACAAATGCAATGCACTATTAGTGCCTGTAGCTGAGTAAGTTTGTCATAACCACGTTATGCAATAGAAATAGTTTGGTTGCATTTATCAATTACAATACAATAGTATATCCGGTCACAGCTATCGGATGCCGTAGTAAGCTTGCCAGTAGATAAAATTATTGACAGTGGTTCCCAAATTCCCATGAGTAGTTAAGGTAGGACAAACATAATCCACACTTTCAAATACTACTTGGCTATGGTAGAGCAAGCAGCTGTAATTCCGATCAGGCTATGCTTTTACTTTTAACATTTCTGTTAAGGCTAATGTATTATTAAGTAAATCAGCTAGTTCAGCTACAATATCAGATAGAATGGCTACAAAATGGAAACTTGCGAAATTAAAAACAGTAGACTGAAATTGAGATACAATGTACTAGAGAATAAAATACAATGTGCAGATGAAAAAAGAAGAGTAACTGACAGGAAGGTAGGCAGATAGGCCAAGAAGTGGCGAGCAACACTATGCTGTTTCGCAGTAGCAGTTTCATGGAGAAAGTGTTATTTAAAAATGGTGTCGGTCTGAATGGCCCAGCTATATTAGTTACGCAGATTGCATAGAAAGGGGATGGTCAGCTGATACAGTTTCGCTCCACTAGTGGGAACATAATAAACTTGCCAATTACTATGTGTCTGCTTATAAGAGACTAAATAAATAAATAAAAGTATTATTTGCACCTGACCTCAAAGAGTTATAGCTAATGAAAAAAAAAACAATCTGTGAGCAAAAGACTGCAACAGATTTCTGCCAGTGCTTAGACTTAAATATTGTATAAATCTCTGTGATAAGTATTTATGCCAAAGTATCAAATGTTATGGAAGGAGTTCTATCTGACTGAGAGACGGGGGAGAGGAGGAGGGGAAGAGTGAGATTCTAACTCAAGGAGAGCTTAATAGGCTAGTTTCTATGAACTGAGTCAGAGTTTAAGGTATTCAGAGTTTAAGGTAACAGTAGTCAAGAAGGCAAGTATGTGACTGGGAAGGGCAGACTAGCACAAATAGCTTGTGTACTCACCACTTTAGCCTATTGCCATTTTAATAAATATTTGAATTATCAATGTAAAATAGGGTTCATACAACATTTACTTGAGTATTCCCAGGAAAACAGGATACCGGGTATTTTGTTTCAGGCTTCCTGTAGTGTGAGGGGCAGCGGTTCATAGGCAGGGAGGGAGTGATGCACCATATGAGTGGAAATATTTACATGAGTATTCCCAGGAAAATAGGACACCAGGCACTTTGTTTCAGGCTTCCTGTAGTGTGAGGGACAACTGTTCATAGGCAGGCAGGGAGTAATGTACCATATGAGTGGATTGAGTATTCCCAGGAAAATAGAACACCAGGCACTTTGTTTCAGGCTTCCTGTAGTGTGAGGGGCAGCTGTTCAAAGGCAGGCAGGGAGCGATGCATCTTATGAGTGGAAGTAGGGTAGGCAGATAGGCCAAGAAGTGGCAAGCAACACCACGCTGTTTCCCTGTAGCAGTTTCAGGAAGAAAGTGCAACTCCTTTCTTAGCTTCTTTTTTAGCCAACCAGTATTCCTTCCTAGCCTGGGCCATCTTTTCTTTCTCCTAGTTTTTCCTGCACTCCTTCTTTTTTTGATGACTTCCTGGACTTCTGCATTCCTCTACCAGCTTTCCTTGTGTACCTTATTTCTATATTTGGCTTGACCATATATCTGTTCTATAGTCCTCACACATGTTGTTTTTAGGCGCTGCCATTCTTCTTCAACTCCACCTATTTCCTCCTCTTCTTGGGATGCTAGAGCCCTGAATAATTCCTTGAACTGTCCTACTTTCTCTCCAGTCAAATTCCAGATCTTCAGCCTGGTCTCTGTTGGCCATAGAGCCTTCTCTGACCACTGCTCACAACTTATTGTGACAATCAGTGGTTTATGCCGTGGGCTGACTGTGTCACTGGGAATGATTTTGCAATCACTGATTCTTCCCCAGTGCCATTTCCTTATAAGAGGAAATCTACCCGAGTTGCTTGTGGGTCACTCTTGTATGTGATCTTGTGACTGTCTTTCTGAGCCATGTGTTGACTATAATCAAGCCATTTGGCAGATAGAAGTCTAGAAAGGCATCTCCTTCTTTATTTCTGCTGCCCCACCAATGTTGACCCAGACAGTCCTCATATCCCGTTCTGTTTTTCCTCAATATCTGCAGTCAAGTCACCCATTATCAACACTAATTCAAGTTTTCCTGCTTTATCTAGTAGGTCCTGCAACTGTTGCATGAATGCACTCTTTTCCTCACTATCATAAGCTGAGGCATAAGCTGAGATTGTGAATACTGCCCTATCATTACACTGGATTTTGATTGCCATGAGCCTTTCACTAATTCTGATGTCCATTTGGCAACATGACTGAATCACCTAGAGCCATTAGGTTACATTGTCAAGTGGCTAGCCCTGCCATGTCACACAGTCTGTGATCCATGTTCTCCTATCTTGAGGATACTATACACCACAGTAGATGCCCAAAGCGGTTGGTCTATGCAAATCTTCCCCCTATAGGCACAATGTACAGTCTGTGCTGGTGTCCACAGCTCCATTTATTGGTGAATTTGAGATGGAAACAGCATGCTTTCGGATGAGGGAGGAGCCCACAGAGACACAGGGAGAACAGGCAAACTCCAAACAGACATTAGCCGGAGGTCAAGTTAGAACCTTGTACTTTGTACATGGGAGGCAAAGACCTTAACCGTTATGTCAACTGGTCTCATGAAGCAGACATTCACAAACACAGACACACTAATAATATGACTACAGTTGTAAAGAATTCAGACTGAGGTTACAAAACTGTAAGCAATAATGGCCACATAAAATCTTTAATAAACTAGCTGTACTAACTTATAATGTATCATAGGGCATGTAACTCTGACTACTTGGATGCACACACACACACACACACACACACACACACACACACACACACACACACACACACACACACACACACACACACACACACACGCGCATGCATATTCATACATTTGTGCAGTAAGGCTCCTGAAAACATTGACAATATTTCCCTCACTGTTTGTCCTTATGAACTGCTAAGTAAAAACTTTCTTGGTAGGGGTAACAAAGGGTACTATTAGCAACATTTTAATGAGAAGTCTCATTCCACATTCCATTTACACAAAGCTTTCTAGCTGAAAACAGTCTGCTTGGATCAGTGATCTTCCCAGGTTAATAAAATTTAAACTAATTATATAATTAAACTATTTGCTGACTTTTCTGCAAAGGAACTTGATGAGTTTAGCACCCTGAAGCAGGTTTGTGGATTAACAAAGCATACATATTAAGAAACACCTTCATTTCAGATCAGCTGTCAGGGGCAGTGTAAATACAGAATTTCAGGTATCAGATGCATTCAGTCCACTACCCTAACTGGCTGAAAAGCTGATCTTGTTTGGGAAAATTTATATTATTGTTGTTCCAGTTTTCAGCTCTAATTAGAAAGAATCAGTAGGATGCATATGTTACATTTCTTCCAGATTTAGTGAGCTGAGTGAGATCTTCCCAAAACCATTTGAAAACAGAGATTTTACGTTACATATCTGTATTGCATGCACACTTTCAAAAGGAGAGAGAGCATGTGATCTCGGGAAATCTATATGACTTTCTGAACCTCTTCAGGTTATAGCATTAACTGCTATAACTACTGTGAATCGCCTATCAGAAAAAACTCATAAATTAGAAAAATGATATGCCTGCAGAGAAGAGAATAGTACAAACACCAATTTGAAATATAGTTCAGACGATAAGTACTGGACTGAGTGTACTTCACATCCTGTGGCTTGCTATTCATTTCTAAATGCACTCTAGCTTGTGGATAAGCTTAATTTGTTACTTAAACCTTTTTAGAGATATTTTTGAATCCTAATTAACAGCACATGGGGACTTAACTGCTACCTTCTCCTTTTAAATGATCTTTTCCCCTTATTTATCATTCATTAGGTCATTTGGTCTATCATTTCATTAAACTGTTTCAGCTGGAGTCGAATCACGTTATTGTTAGCTGAAGCTAAAAATGACAGGATTAGAGTAGACCTAAAGTATGTCTCTGCAGGACTAACGTAAGATGCAAAATATTGATGCTGTAAGTTTTATAGCAACTGACTGAAAGGTAGGAAAACACATTTTAAATACTTTACCTCTTTTGCCCTTTGAGTTCCTTACTGTTCCTTATAGGCCATTTGATTTTATTCTGATTGTTTTATTTCCTGCACAATTAGACACTTGTTACTTTGTTTTATTGTATGGCTTCTCTTATCCCACTATGCACAGTCCAACCTTTCTTCTCAGTTCTCTATTTTCTCTGCTTTCCAATTCCCTTCATCAGGTTCATACTGCCCTCTTTTGCCCCCCTGTTAATGGGGCTTTTGATGAGACTCTTCAACTTATTCAGCAAATGTGTGTCGTAGAATCCCTTGCTGTAGCTTCTTGTATGTAAGAGAATTCAAGTTTTGTTTCATTTTCTAGAACGGTGGGATGTGCAAATAATTTGGCAATCATACCTCTCAACCTGTTAGACTAAGACATCTGGACAAAGCCTAAAATAATGGGGAGGGGGCAGATTTTAAATACTGCTCTTATAAACTTAGAAAGTTGATTGAATAATAGGCTTGAATTAATGTGCATTTTCTGAAGGATAATGGAGTCTGAAACTCAAATGTCTGTCACTATTTAATGATTTCAATCCTCAGTGATTTGTTAGAAAATCACAGATTGTGCTGTGTTGTCACTTCATGATGATTATCAGATTTTTATTGGAAGTCAGTCCAGCACTGACCTCTCACTTCTGTCTGCCCACTGAGAGGGTTATCAGCCTGTAAACTGTTCCATGTTTTCCTTGTGAAAAGGTTTTACAGTGAGGCAAGTTCATACATAAACATCTATCAGCAGTTCCAAGTCCACTTGTGAACATGGCCCCTAATACTGTAGGGATATATTTAGCTGCTGCGACATAAGTTGCGTTGTATTTCCATTTTGACATTTGATATCACATCTTTCTTTTATTCCCTTCCTCATTTTGATTATCACATTAATATTGATATTTTTTTATTGTTGCATTCAAGTTTACCATTGCAATAGTAACACTGCTGCCTTTGCCAGATGTTGACCAAACTTAATGAATCTGCTGCAACTCCATAAATCAAATGGGACTACCAATTCCAGGGACCTAAATATGGCCTGTGACTTGACTAGGATGTGCTGGATGGACAGATTTATCTCCCAGAAACTGCCATGTCTTTGGAATAAGCTGCCAATTCATGTAAAGCAGAGCACCTCTATGACACTGTTCAAAAGGAACCTGAACAAGTGGATGGGGCACCGTAAATTCTTACTGGAGATAGCACCCACAACCTTCCTGGACATGGGCAGTCATTACTAAATAAAATCCTGGGTATTGACTAGAGTATCTATGGTATTACATTGGGATGAAACGGCTAGGCTTGAAATGACCTCCGTGTCTATAGCCTAGTAACCTCCTATGATCCTATGACCCTATGATTTATATTCATATAACTCTAACTATGGCATTTAGTGGTATACTGGAGTTAAAGCCATGACCCTCCGCTATGATTTTTTTCACAACACCTTTGATATCTCATGATGCTTCTATAATAAAGCTTTCACTGTATTTTTTATACGTTGGTAAGTAGGGAAAACATATTTGCAGTCCATGAGTTTCTATTAAGGTAGACCTTTGCAACCATTATTATTCTCGTATAATTATGTTCATTTTCATTTCATAGATTCATAGTTTCATAGGTGTCTACTAGGCTAATGACTGCAAGGGCCTTTTTAAGCCTAGCCTTGCATCCCACATTTATGACAAGTTTCTCATACCCTTGAGAAGTGCAAGCAGGGGCTTGAGGAATGAAACATTTACATGCAGGGGCCTGGAAAATGAACCATTTACAGGCTGCCTGTGTCCATTAGAGAGACAGGTGCCAAAGCAAGGATGAATTTTCTGTTCCCCATCCAGTTGTCCAAGTTATACTTGGGATAGTGAGGAACTATGCTTCGCATGGATGGGGAGCATGTTCCAGAGAAGGGGAAGTCTCTGGGATGCGTACCTGTCTCTCCAGCAGGTCTTGTTTATATCCCAGGCAAGGTTTAAGTCTTTATAATGGGTAATTCTGGTGCTGTTTCTTTTGTGGATATGCAAGAGGTCCATTAAAGTGGGATCTGGCAATGCCTTGTATCCCAGGCATATATTCCCCCTTAACAACCTGTAGGAGACAGTTTACAGTGATAGGGCATTGAGACAGTATGCATAGGACATGTTACTTATACCCTGTATTCTTTTGGTGAGGAACTTCTGTGGATGTTCTAGTTGTTGGATATGCCTGGTTAGGTGCATATTAAAGGGGGCATTGTACTCAATGATACAGTGGAACAATGACTTCCTTGATCCTAGATGCCATACCTTTGTTTATAAGTTGCACAACATAGAATGATTTCCTTACTATTGTAGACCCCTGATGATCAAAGGCTAGATTACTGTCTATGTGTGTCCTCATGTCCTGGACTACTGGGTCAACTCTTAGGGTGTGTTTTCAATATGATAGTTACCAGGGGTGGATGACTTCCCAAAGGATACTATTATGCATTTTTTGTCATTTAGTTTTAGTCCATAGCTCTGACACCAGTTAATTGCCTGTGTCAGCCCTTTCTGGAGGACATTTGTGCTAGTGGGGGATTCAATGACCACTTCTAATTTGCAATCATTTGCAAAATTTAGTCAACCAGAGACTATTGATATCAGCTTTGACTTCAGAGAAGTAAATGCCAAAAAGGAGCAGTCCCAGGACCGATCCTTGAGGGACTCAGCTTATGACTGGCCTCTTTGTAGAGGTGGACTCCCCAGTTCTAAATTTCTGGGTCCTGTCTCTGAGCCAGCTAGCTATTCACTGGGTGAACTAAATGTTTGTATCTAACCTCTTGAGTTTGTCAACAATGCCCGAGTGGGGTATTGCATCAAATGCATTGACCAGATCAAGGTAGGCAGTGTGAGCCATTTTGCCTTCATCCATTGCTTTGGTGACCTTCTCAAGATGTCCACCAGGTTGAGTAGACATGAACTGCCCTTGATGAAAACAAATTGGGTTGGATCCAGTGTCTGAAGGTTTCCTATGTCATTATTTATCATTTCCATGATAATTCTTTCCATGGCTTCATATATGAGACTAGTATGACTTATGGGTCTGTAGTTTTCAGGGTCTATAGATGACAGACCTTTGTGTAGAGGGATGAATGTTACTGTTCTCCATTCATGAGGCATAAAGCCTGTTTGGAGGTTACAGTTAAATAGTAATTCCAGAGGGCCTGATAGGTCATTTTTCATGCTATTTAGGAGGCATCCTGGAATATTGTCTGGGTCCATTGATGCAGTGTTCTTTGCCTCAGAGTGAGCATTAGGGACCTGTTCCCTAGTGATAGCAGGGAGAGTTGTATTTGATGGTACTTCTGAGGGAAGGTTGAGGGGAAGAGGGAGTAAAGTTAGAACTGAATTTATCAGCCAGTAGGTTCGCTGTATCTTCTGGTTCAGTATAGGTAGCTCCGTTAACAATGACCTCTGCAGACAATTCTGTATTGCCTTTGAGTTTGCGGACATAGCTAAAAATGGTCTGTGGTTGTTCTTTGTATGGGAGGCCAAATTTACCTCAAATATGGCTTTGGTGGACTTTATTTGTCCCCTGAGTTGTTTGTTTAGTTTAATGACAGTGCTTTTATCCTGCTGTGTGCTGCACCTCCTAATTTTTGCCATGATTTTCTTCCCTCTGTGATAGATCCTTGATGTTGTAATTCCATCAGGGTGGTTAGGCAGCAGTGTTCTCATGGTTTATGGGGGCTTGAAATTTTGCCAGGTTATCACTTAACAGTAGGAAGTTAGCCTTAGAGTAATTTCTGAATATTCCAGGGTTAACTGTGGTTCCAAGTTTTATTTTTACTTCAAATGAGACCATTTTGTTGTCTGACCTTACCAGGGAAGACATTACAGTAGGAGGTGTGCAGCACTCTCCCATATTAGTGAAGACCAGATCAAGTATGGTTGCATCCCTGGTCGGTGTATTGATAATGCGGTCCAGTGAGTTTGTGTTTACAAAATCCAGGAATCTCTGTGCCTGTATGTTTGGTATCATATATGATTCCCATTTAATAGTTGGGAAATTAAAATCCATCATGAATATGGTGTTGTGTTGGATGATGAATATTTACAGTAAGTTTAAATAGATAGTATGGGTTTCCTGGGTCACAGAGGGGGTTCTATAGCTTGCAAGGAAGTGGTATGGGATTTTGCCTATAGTGAGGAAGGCATTATAACCTTATACAGTCAGTGTGCTCTCTGCGGCTTTAAACCATATCTCAGTGACCATGCAGACATCAGCATTTTCTAGGGTGAAGAGAGCTTTTAGGGAGTGGAATTTTTTGTTTAGACTCCTTGCATTGAGCAGTAACACCTTTAGATTTTCTGGGTTTTGATTTGCTATGTTGGAAGTACTTTCAGTTTAGTATTGCCTAAAACTGGAACTATGGGGGAGGACAGTGTTTTAGCTAATATTCAAAAGCCTGGAAGGGAGAGGTGCAGACTATCCCTGGCAAAGCAACGTGGTCTGTTGACCATCTCCTTTCATGCTGATAAATATTGTACCTACTTAGGATGACAACAGAGACTTAGCCAATTATTAAAGTCAGTCACCTTTTGTTTGTATTGTGGCATCATCCTTGGAGAAGGTAAAATGCTGCTCAATTCAAGCTCATACCAGCTTGGGACATATATTCCAAGAGCTACATGATGTCTCTCTTCATATAGTCTAGGGTCATTTACACCCACATGGACTATTACTGTGTCATACTGGTACTCGTGGTCCAATGACCTGAATGTGTGTGCAATGTGGTGGATCCTATCCCCTGATAAGCAACTGACCGTGACTTTCTCCTTACTCAGCCTAGTGAAAGGGACATCAATGTGTTTTGCAATGGAGTCTCCAGTGACCAGAATGTTTGATTGTGTGCTGGCTTATGTTATGGGCTTAGAAGTAGAGGCTCCATGAGATGTGGCTGCATGTTGATGTGAATGTGTTGATGTGGGTGTTGTTTTGAAAGAGTGCATTTGGAGGCTGCTGAGAGTATTTATTATGTATACTTCATCTAGGAGGTCTTTGGGGTTTATGAAGGTTACATTTAAGTTCCTCAACTTATGTGGGTCTATGTGTCTGCTTTGAATTGTTTATGGGTACAGCGTGTGAACTACTGACAATGTTATTGACATCAGAAGTGCTTTTATGTGAGAGCTTTGCCTCCAGTGACATTGTGTAAATGCATCTCTTACATGTCATATAGGTTTGTTTGAGAATTAACTGGTTGTCAATAAACAGGAGGCAATTTCTACATTGCCTTAAGATGCCCATATTCACCAAGTTGATAACAGAGATAGTGGGAAAGTTCATATCCATAGCAACATACCTTTTTTATTGATTAGACAGTTGGAATGAGAATATAAAATAATGTCAGGAGCAACTGGTTTGCATCTCTGGGGGCAATGCTTGCCATTGCAAACTAGTTGTGCTGTATGCAGCTAGGTACAGGTGAAATTTCAATGGTGCTTTTACAGGAAAAAATGTCAGCTCAATGTGTCTGTGTCTATACAGGGCACTGCCAAACAACTAAGGGGAAACTAATAAGTAGACCCTGATGATTTATGGATGAAGTATTTAGGCAGATATTCTGAAGTTAGGTTAGACAGCAGGAAATTGAGCAGTATTTACTGAAAAGAAATAAAGAATTAGCTTGTCAAGATTGATGAAAACAGGGAGCCACTGAATGGCTACTGCCTGGCTGCTACTAGTCCTGGTCTCATCACAGCTTCACACTGTTGGGATACAATGCTCCTTTGCTTCTTCTCTCACCAGAAGCAAAATAGTATCACCTATCCCAAGATGAGAAGCAGGCCACAAGCTTTTTGATTATCCACAGTCTTGTCTCTCAGAAATAACAAAATCAATCAACCCCAACTGCCAAAGGTGTCCCAAAGCGGTACAACAATGTAGAAAAGTCTTCAAGGTACACCACCATGAGCTTGCCAATCAGAAATAGTCAGGAATCAATACACTCTGCTCCTTTTCTCACCAGGAGCAAAATATAAACACGAATTCCAAATTGGTGTCCATGAAGCAGTTATTAGGCTTTCCAGTGATCAGCAATCTTCAGGAAATAATGTCCCTGTGCTCCTTCTCTCACCAGGAGAAAACAGAAGTATTAATCCCAAGATGATTGCTGAGAGGCAGAAGGTGGGCTCTCCAGTTATTGGTGGACTTGGAGTAGATGTTGCAAATTTTATAGATAAGATGGAAAAAAAATAATTTAATATTGTAAGAGCTGCAGTGTACACTAAGCAGTTAGATATGAAAGAGGGTGTAACTTAAGCTTTTGCTATCTAAGTGGGGTGCCACTAATTTTAAAAGAGCAATATGGACTGAAAAGGGGTGTGCACTTTGTATTCTGGTTCTATGGAATAGAGTTGGATGGCAAATACATTTAAATAGCTGAAGGGGGGGGGGTGATTTCACAAAATGACAATTTTGTGCTTACTCACAATAGCCAATGAAAGAAAAGTGGGAAGGAGACATGTCTAATTAAAATAAGGGGCAGGCAAATAGAAAGATAGCTGAGTTTAAAAATGCAACAGCACCAAGGTCGAGTGGAGGGAAAAAAAATTTTGTGACTCATGAGTGACACAGCTGTGGTCTCTTTCCTAGTTTAAATATGCAATTAAAAACAGAATACATTGTGGAGATCAAGGCTTCCTGGGGTAGTGTTATACTGCTGCCAAGGAGTGTTTTTACACAGTGTAAAGAAATAAATTGCAATATACAAAAAGAAGAAGGCAATGAAGCAATACAAAATACAAGAAAGCAAAAACAAACTAATTTTTCCCCTTACAACAAGTTGTGGCAGAGTCTCGGTGAGCTTTTCCAGTACAGCTTTGAAATATTTTATTTTACTGTTTAAATAGGTTGTCTACACATAGCTGGTTACCCTACTGAATCTTCTTCAATTGCTTAGTGACCCTTTTGTGGTCTCTTACTTCATCACTGCATTTGCGACATCATTTGGAGTTACCATTTCATCCTCAATACTTGTGTTGATGTGCTACTGCATAGCTCCATTTCTTACACAGATAGTCAAGGTTGTGTGAACTCTGTGTGTTTGCCATGTGGACCCTTGTCTTGCAGTATTTGTAGCATTTTTTGATAGTAGGAGGGTAAGTGTTGCAGTTTAGAACCTGATTGTTTTTGTAGCCACAACATATAGTCGTGTAACTCAAACATATACACATTAAGAATCCAGTCCAATGCAATCCTAGTGGAACCAAAATGCCTGAAGGCTGAATGTAACATGGTTTATTATATTACTTTATATTACAAAAATCAGTTCTACTGGTGTTGCAGTGGACTGAATTCCTAGATTTTTTTTAGTCACTTGTGGACTCCTTTCTTTGATTTTGTTTGATATTAACTTATAAACATTGTCATTTATCAGTATTTCTGTCCCGGCACCACTTTGTTGAGTCACATCACATGTATATAAAAGTGCCATGCCTGCAAAAGAGACCTGAAGTCTTAAAGAGTCTATAAGGTAAGTCTTGTACCTTTTACTTATTAGAGTTTCCACACTATGAATACTTCTACAGTGCTTGTCATAATTATGTATATTATGAATATACATATTTTTTTACTTTTGTTTTTCTAATCCTTCGGTATGTCTCCACATCTGTATCTCATTATTATGCCATTAATAGTCCTTTCCCATATATATATATATATATATATATATATATATATATATATATATATATATATATATATATATCCTCTTATAAGGAGGAGGCCTTTGTAATGATGTCAAACTGTAGCAGCTAAGCAGTTGGATGGAGATGGGCTTTGTTATGCCCTGCCCATGTATTCCCAGCATGCAATAAGGTATGTGTATGCACAGTTGATTTGCTTATGCCTTCCCCCCAAATGTCAGTGCATGTCAATTCCCCTTGCTGAGACCCTCCTTTGTAATTTTGGTGCACTGTTTATATCCCTGACCTCCAGCTTCAACCAAAAGATCAGTATTTAGAAAAGTACTCCACATTCCTATCCCAGACAATAGAGCACAATCCATTGGCTGTTCATGTTTTCTTCTCCTGTCTGGTTTCTCATTTGCCATGTCTAATACTAGAGCCCGGTCACCTGTGTCATAACCAGTACTCAGAACTTCTATACCAATGAAGCCAGCCATAATTAGTACATAGTGAGTGATGTTGCTTTTACCTTTTTTGCCACACATTTTGGGGCCCCACAACTGACCATCATCTACTCCCAGGGCCTGTCTTCCTCCTGCCTACTGGACATTTTATAACAACAGACTAAGATCTACTAAATCAAACTTAACCACCCCATTCTAATTCTGGCCCATATTTGGAGCCATTGTGGAGATCAAGGCTTCCTGGGGTAGTGTTATACTGCTGCCAAGGAGTGTTTTCACCTAAAGCCTAATCCCGGCCCCTCCACCCACGCATGCCCATATCATTCAAGGGGTTGGTGGGCAATAGGCTTTGCAGCATATCATCCATGTCTCTCTGTGAAAGTCAAACAATGCTATGCCCCCTATAGACAGCACCCAGCCACTACCTGTGACCGACTGCAATGGTGTATTCAAGCACACATACCCCCCCTCGAGGGGAGGGTCACATCCATCCATCATGCCTTCCTGCAAACGCCATACCCCTTACTGTGTTGGGTTGCCTGTGTCATAGTCAGACTTTATCCCTCTATGGCACCAGCACAGGCATGTTGCTATTTCCTGTTGTCACATACTTTGATGTCCCACGTGAGTTTGTAGCAATGTACTCAATCAAAAAATTGAAAATATAATGGTATTTTGATATTTGTGCAGTGCAATAATACATATCTTATGGTCAACAATATGTGAATTTTAAAATCAGTTTCCTGAAAGATACAGGTAGCTCATTGTGTAATATCTTCCTAACTTGTCAAGTTGAAACCTTTCTTCCAGATCATTATTTCTTCAAAATCTGGAGCTGTTAGTCTTATGAATAATACATGCTCTTTAGCTTTTTTATAACACATTCCATGAATTAATGCCATGATTCATTATTAATTAAGTTTCAAAGCTGTTTCATGGATATACATAACCACAGATGATTCTTAATAAGTTGGGAAATGTCCAGTTGCAGTATCATTACTGTTTGTTGTAAGTATATTCTCATTAGGTAAAAGCATATGTCTTGTGTGCTGCATGTTAATAATATAACATGCAAATCTGAATTTCTTTCTTTCTTTATCATATTTACTTATCTGTATGCTGTTATTGCCTGTGGACGCTTTTTCCTCTAATAGTTTCCTATCTAGTTTATTCACTTTGGATTCCGTTTTATTTCATCCTGCCTTACTTCCAGGTTTTTGACAGGAATGTTCTTTAAAAGAATGAAAAAGGCAAGTTTGTAATTATCAGTTTAACTGTAAGTTACGATACTTCTTACCTGATTGCTTCAAATGCAGGTGTTTCACCTATTTCATGATCACCCTGCCCAACCCAACTTTCATAATCACCTCTTAAACACAGAAGCTCCATGCTCTTGAATAAATTATTTATTCCTGTCAAGACTGTAATGAACTTACTGCTACACATTAACTGTTTACACTTGAACCAAGGTTTTTTTTTCAACTCTGTGGTCACAATTTTATTGTAAAACTCTCATTTTTTTGGAAAATATCTTGTGAAATTTTTGATAAATGCATCATTAAAAATTATGAAAAAATTCTAAGTCCTGCTACTCTTATTGCAAGTAGTATGAATCAGAATATTATGCCATTGTACAGACTGTCAGTTTCATTCATTATTGTTCAATGCTTACTGTATGTTGTGTTTTTCAGCTGTGTAATATAAAATGATTTTTATATTTCATCCGGGTTATTTACCAACATATGCTAATTGAAGCTCAGGCAGAACAGAGAATTTGCCTGCTATGTTTGAAAGAAGAGAAAGAGAGAGGGAGACAGCAACTATTAAGTAGTTGTGTATGATGCCCAAGGTGTTGCCAGAAGTAATTGACAAGAGAATTATATAAAAGTAATTTTGTTAACTGGAGATGGATATGTGAAGAGCTTTTGGAACTGTTTTGGAAATCAAAAGTTTTGTTTTGGTAATTTTTAATGCTTGTGGACAATAAGCACGTGAACGTGTTGTAGTGACACTGAACTCAATGCTTTACAAGAGATTTCTATGTACCAGCACCCTGAGTGCAAAAATTACTCAAATGCACATGTACACTTTGTCTAGCTTTTATAATATTAAGTTATTTCTATGCCTTACATATACATTATAGACAGCTGTGATCTTTTCTCTGTTTCTGTTGCTCTGTATCATTTGATCTTATATAATTTGTTCTGTGTTTGATGTTATTATTCAGTTTCAGCACTTCGTATGTATAACCTTTAGTTTAGAATAGCCTGATTTTATTTCTTTTATGTTATCCTTGTGCTTTCTTTCCCTGTTTTTAACATCAGCTAAGTTCCAGTTCCCCTACTCTGTTATTTTCCGTGACATAAATTGTTTTTTTCTTGTTAATTTGTACCTTACCTAATCCTTACCCATTCAAAGCTTCTTGTGGCTTTTGCTTTACATTGCTGTGATACATTTAATTTGCTAGATCTTTAGCAGTGTCTGCCTGTCTTTCACGTATTGGTTTCATTTCTCTTCTTCAGAGTCATTTTGCTTTCCATAATGCATGTACTGAACACTTTCTTCTTGATTTATCTTATTAATTTGATCATAATTTAGCTATCCAGAATGTTTGAGTAGCTAACAGTAAATCTGTCGATAATTATCAAGCTTCTCACATATTGTTACTTAGTGAATCCCGTATAGTGCCACATAATGCATTTTGCAGTATCAAGTTAATTAATTTACATTTTTGATACTAGATGCCATATACATTTAAAATAAGTAATTACAAACACATTACAAAACAATAGTTTAAAGTACAGCTGTAAAGCCTTTAGAAGTGATGTCCATTAAGGGACCTTCTAAAGATGGTCTTTGAGTTGCATGTTCAAAGGTCGTGAAGTAATGAGTTTTAAATTGCTTATTATATAAATGTTTTTTATTTGGGTAGAAGGGCTGGTCCACGGACCTTTTCTTAAAGATATGACCAAGATCATAGGCATAAAAATGAACAGTAGCAAACATTCAAATGAGATACAAAATTTACCAAAAAGATATTTACATAACTTTGTAGGTAATACCAGCACTGCTGTAAGTTTTGTTTACACACATTTTATAAACTTAAAATAAGAAGGGGTAAATGACAGTACGGAGATGTGAAATGTGGTAGTTTAAGATGAAAGCAAGGAGTAAGGAAGGAGTAAGGCAAAGGTAAGGAAGGAGTAAGGAAGGAGTAAGGCAAGAGTAAGGCAAGAGTAAGGAAGGAGTAAGGAAGGAGTAAGGCAAGAGTAAGGAAGGAGTAAGGCAAAGGTAAGGAAGGAGTAAGGAAGGAGTAAGGCAAGAGTAAGGAAGGAATAAGGCAAAGGTAAGGAAGGAGTAAGGAAGGAGTAAGGCAAGAGTAAGGAAGGAGTAAGGCAAAGGTAAGGAAGGAGTAAGGCAAGAGTAAGGAAGGAGTAAGGAAGGAGTAAGGCAAAGGTAAGGAAGGAGTAAGGAAGGAGTAAGGCAAGAGTAAGGAAGGAGTAAGGAAGGAGTAAGGCAAAGGTAAGGAAGACGTAAGGAAGGAGTAAGGAAGGAATAAGGCAAGAGTAAGGAAGGAGTAAGGCAAAGGTAAGGAAGGAGTAAGGAAGGAGTAAGGCAAGAGTAAGGAAAGAGTAAGGAAGGAGTAAGGCAAAGGTAAGGAAGGAGTAAGGAAGGAGTAAGGCAAGAGTAAGGAAGGAATAAGGAAGGAGTAAGGCAAAGGTAAGGAAGGAGAAAGGAAGGAGTAAGGAAGAACATAAAAAGGATGATAGATGTTAGAAGGAGAGACTAATAGTTTAGGAGAAATTAAGAGTTAAAGAGCTTGGTAAATAGGTAAAAATATTTGCTGTATAAGGGCTCAGTCAAATGGTTTATAAAGGCTTTTCTGAACCTGAGACATTGTAAAGGTTTTTTTATCTTGGTGTGAAGGGAGTTTTGCATTACAGGAATAGGTTTATGGAAAGCTTCTTCTGTAGTAGACAATGTGTACATTGGTCAGAGTAAAGTTACCGTTCCTGAATTGTGAGTGCAAATTGAATAGTACTGAAATACAATGGATTACTGATGGCAAGCAGGGGACAGAAATTATAGCAGTTTGTATATCATTATGCTGAAGAGGAAGGTGGACCTTTCAGCACCAGAAATAACATTGGTAAAATTTAGGAGGGTATGGTGATGTGTTCTAGAACCAAAAAGGCTATCTAAGTAACACATCTTGCTACAGAATTTTTGGATTATAGTTATATTGGCTTGGGATTGCCTTCTGTGTGGAGTCTGCACGTCCTCCCCGTGGTTGGGTAGCATTCGAAAGACATGTGTGCGTAAATGTGCGTGCCTTTGTTGAAGGTTGGGCATCGAGCTGGCACCTCAGCATTTCATAAAAATCTACTGCCAATCATTAGTGGACCAGAGTTCCACTGTGGCGACCCCTTACCGGGAAAAAGCCGAAAGACAAACATAGTTATATTGTAAGAATTCTTGAATTCTCTAGTGAGACAAGAGTAAGAGCTTATTCTCCTTTGGTAATGAGGACATTTTAGCAGTGAGTTCAATGTTTCATGGTAAGCAGGTTAACTAATTTATATTCACATCTCAGCTTGGTAAATATTTTAGAAGAAGAGGAGGCAAATTATAGATGGAGAGATATGGGTGAGTAACTGAAATCACATAAGCATTTGAAGGCATCAACAGGGAAATTGGATAGACAAATGAGCTGGCACTTTTAAGTGTGGGGAGAATGGAATGAGAGGCATTGAGAGAGCCCATGCATTACTGAGTTTGTGTCTGAGGTACTGACAAGTAGTATGTGATTGAAGAACAAGGAACATATATTATTAAAGCAGACCACTGGGCTGCTTATGCAAAAAAACAAAAACAAAAAAACAAATGGTGTCTGTTGCCTTGTTATGAGGAAGCCATGTTAGAAGTAAAATAGTGATTGTGAATGCTGACCTGCAGCCTATACAACTGTATGGGTGAAGTGGAAATGAATAATAGATTCTTCAATGAGTGGGTGGTCTTGTTATACTATATCCACCAAGGGGTCTCTACTGTTGTTAAAATTATACACTTTTGGGCACAGTTAACTTAGGCAGGATTACAAGGAAGGAGGCCTCTTGCTGATTCATCATTTTGCTTTGTGATTGAGCCATTGGCATAACTTGTTATAATAGAAAATAATATAGGAAGTATTTGGATGAATGGTTGTCAACATAAAGTTAATTTGTTTGCTGATGATATAATTGGTTTCCTATTGGAAAGAGTGACTTTCCTGCATAAGTTATATGGGATGTTGAGGTCCTTTTAGTTACTCTCATGGTAGAAAATAAATCTGAATAAGACCACAGAAACATTGGCTCATTACTCGCACATTGATCTCATCAGGACTGAATTTTCTTTTAGCTGGCACAAGGATTGTTTTATTTATATTTGAGAGTGGAAGCAGAAAGGTTAAATTCAAAAGTAAGAAGAACGAGTGTTAGAAGCAACTGTGTATACTTGCAGTATGGATGCTGCTTCCAAAATGGTTGTATGTTTATGATGCTTTAAGTATAGTTTTTCTTAGCAAGATACTGGCCCAATTGCTGAAGTTAGCTTTAGGTTTTTTATAGTGGGCACAAAAAGTGCACTGAAATATACAATTTCATTGATACTCAATTTAGACTGGGGCTAGGGCACACATATATAGATAGGAATGCAAGAGGTAATCAGATAGTGATCTGGATATATTGGCAAGATTAGGCTATCCAAATGTCTTGAATAAAGCTGGAACTCAGTGAGTGCCCTAATTGTTGGCTGGGTATGGAGTCCCAAGATAAAAGGTCTCCTTATGGTGCCCATCCAAGTGCAATGTATATACTCAGTTGGTGGTACAAATACATACGTATTTGGGATTATTTCCTGAATTTTAAGAATTCCTGCTCACTTTTCTGTTGTTACAGCAGTTTTTAGCCCTATGTCATCTTGTAGTGTCAGTAGTGCCACACATAGCACACCCATTTTTGGTGCTGGAAGAACAGAAGGCTTTGGGTTCTAATCTCACAACAGGTAAATGGATTGCTGGCACTGCAGTACAGCATTACCATGATGCTGCACACCTGTGTGCCATCCTTTGGATGAGATGTCACACTGAGGTCTCATCTGCTTTAGTTGGTGGTAGCTCAAGTGAGTGTAAGAGATCCTGCATCACTTATACCTTTGTTTATTTATACATAATAGAACTGTAACATGAATAAACTCAATAAAATATACCCTCATATCCACAAAAACAATTAATCATTGAAAACAAAATATTATTTACCCTCCCCATCCTTTTTATTTTTATTATTGTAGTCTGCCCACTCCAAATTTGATTATATAACTCTTCTTTACATCTCAAGTTCCAGATAATCCATAAAGCCTCAACTACCAATTTATCAATAAATTAACTATATTTTCCCGTTTACATTGATACAAACCATATATAACCATATTCATATTTAAATGTACACAAAAATAATTTTAAATGTTTTTCACACAATGAACAAATTATTTTTGTTCTATCACACTCTAAAATTAAATGTGCCATTGATTCCTTTACATGACAAAGCTCACATAACAGATCACTTATTTGTTTGTATTTTATCAAACCCTTGATTGGCAATTTCCCCCAAATCAACCTTCATGAAAATATTGTGTCTTTAAACAGTCTTTAAAATTCCCAATCTCTCTCCCTATTTTCTTCTTCTTCTTCTTCTTTTATTGCTTCTTTTATTATATCATTTTTGTTCTCCTATTTTTAATATAGTAATAATATTTATTCATTTTATTTTCAAACCAACTTTTTCTATTCTATCAAGTTTATATTGGATCTTCTCACTAATTTACATTTTCTTCTTTGTATAACTCTCTTTTCTCTTATTGCCGATCTCTCATCCATTTTAATATGTAATTCACATGATCTTTCCTGCACAATTCCTCTGATAACATTTTTTTTCAAATTCCAAAATAAATGCAAGGATGCTAATAGAAAAAGATCAATTAATCCTAAAGCCCCATTTATTTTCTTACAATAGAAAAAAAACTCTTCTTATTAGGTTCAACAATGAACACCATATGAACACAATTTGCAATAATTCTTTTTCTATAGAAATCAGGGAAATATTGACTCCTCCTCAAATATCTGAATGGCCTTAACATACATATATGAACCAAGTAAATCTTTGCCTTAAAGTATAAATCAAAAGTTTTCCACATGAGTAATGTTTCTAATTTCATCTAAAATGTATTTACATTTTATATAAACATTGCCAAGACTCATGCCTAAGGCATTTAATTCCAGTGTAGGAAAATAAATACCAGCAATACCAAGTATATCCCCAAAATGCTTACATTTATTTTTTTTTCAAACCATCCTTTCCCAAATATCTGTCTACTACAAAACTACCTCATTAATATCTACAATTTATTCTAACTACTAAATCATCTTCATAAACTATACACATAAGGCTGTTAAGATATTTTGAAAAGTAACTAAACCTCTATCTATACATAATTTCACTTTACTTAAAACAGCATTCATCACTAACACAAATTATATCCTACTTAATGAACACTCTTATTTAACACTCCTTTCAACTCTAACCTTATTACTAAACCATCAGTTAATGATAGACCCACTACATGACTTTTTTTCTTACCATTCTTTTTTGCAAATTTGTTATTAATTACTGATAATCTGTTTTATTTAAGGTTGATGACTTCTAGTTTTTATATTCTTACTGTCACTTTTCTTCTACACAAATTTCATAATACATTCACATACCTTTTGTCTAAAAAATCCTTGTTCTAGCCATAAATTTATAATCCTAGTCATAATTTCCTCTAGCACTTTATAAAATTCATATACTATACCATCAGGATCTGGCATTTTCACTCTTTTTACTTCTTGTAAAACATTTCTCAATTCCTAATTGTTGATCTTTTTAACAATTTCATCAGCTACAGTTTAACATTCCAATCTTCTTTTTTACTTTTATCAGTAAACAACTGTATAATTATTCTATACATGGTTTGACTCTACTTAAAATACTATACATATCATACACTTAAGAACCATCCTCTAAATGAATGCTAATCATTCTCCCTTCATCCTTTTTAAACATTGTTTCCCTAAAAAAGAAGAAACATCCTGACTTCTTGACTTCTACCATGTAATAAATATTTTTGCTTAACTAACAAATAACTTATTTTATCTGTTTTCTTTTTAAATTTTATTTTCTTTTTCAGTATAGTTTTCACTACTTCCATTTTCAATTAATACTTTGTTATACCTTTATCTCCTCCTTCCAGAATGCCCTTTCCATTTAATATATTTTTATGCTATGCTTCTCTTTAAAATTAATCTATCAGTGTTTGATAATCTTATAAAACCACAAAATGGATAAATGATCTTTCCACAACTGATAAATTTGTTCTTTCAGAAATGATTCCATTATAACAGCAGCATTTAATGTTTTTATTGCCTTACCTTCCTTAATATGATTAACAATATTAGTAAAACTTACTTTAATAGCACAATGATAAGAAAACTATATTTCATTTTTTTTTTGCTCTTGTCATCTATCAAACCTTCTGAAAAAATAAAATAATCTATCTCATGTCTAAAACTGATCTGTTTTATGTATATTTCTTCACTGCACCTAAATGCATCTACCCCAGTTTAATCATTTGTAAACCCACCTTAAAACATTTACTTCTTTTCCCCTGGTACTTTCTTTAAATTGCAGTTGAAATCATCTAAAACAATTTCCATCTTTGGCACCACAAAACTTCTGATTTCTTCAAAAAACAATTCTCTCTTCTTATCTTGAGTGTTTGCATAGATGGCAATTTCCCCCTCAAACTTGATCATCTTCATGACTGTCATAAGTAACCCTCTCCCATAACTATTCAGTGTAATCAAGAAACTTAACATCAACACTGCCAACCCTGAATATAAATCTTATCTAAAGCTCCATTTAAAACAACTTCAGCCTGCTACTTTTGTTTGTGATTTAATTTATGTTTGTTGAATAAAAAATGACATCTACTCTCTGATTTTTCCACCAGTTTAATATACCCAATCTCCTTTTTTTCATTTACAACACTGTTTACATTTACTGACAAAATATTAATTTCAAACTTTTCCTTTTTAATAATTTCTTTTGGAGTTTTGTTTATCCTTTACACTCTCTATTTTCAATATAATTTTTTTTCATTTCCCTCACACATCCTCCCTCTTCTTCATTTTGAGATGAAGTATCATAACTATTTTGAGCATCAACATTTAAAACACTGTTTTCACCTTTTTCATTAGTGGTCAATTGCTGATTATTTTCTTCATTACCACCTGTTATTTCGCCCTTCTCATTTCTTTTCTTTAACATCATCTTCTGTATTTCTAATGTCGTTATTAATCTCATGACTTTCTACATTCCTGTTCTGCCAATCAAAATTAGATAGTCTTTCCCCAGATAAATTCTACATTCATTTCTGCACATACTCTTTCCCACTCACCACACTGTTCACACTTCTTCTTAGAGAATGCAACAATTAAATGTTCATCAGAACCTTAAAGAAAACAAGTCTTAAGACTGGCCCCATATTTCAAAAATCCCTTGTTTTCATTAACCACAACAACATTTGGTATATGCATTATTTTATCATCTTTATAGTTCAAACATAAATGTAACTCCTATCCCCCAACAATATCATAAACATTTTATATAAATTCTCAAAAATATCCTTAAATCTACTTCTGAAACATCAGCAATCCAGAATTACAGTTTTAGTTTTCTTCTTTACACAAATTGTGTCTCTTTAATAATAAATCTGTTCCATGGGAACGAAATTACTTAGCATGAAATTCAGGTATGAAACATTCAGCAAACACAAATGTTTCAAATGTTACTTCACAAAATGGTTCAACACCAAGCTGAATAAATGCCCTGACATCCTCAGGAAGAAAACCAAGATGTGCTATTATGCAGTCCCATACACACTATCAGTCCAGTTGTCCTTCCTTAGCCACAATACTTGAAACAGGTTTATGTTTTTAAAATAACACAGAGTATTTTGAACAATCACTTTAACCTCAGGAGTTACTGCAGCATGCATCATTTGCACATTGTCACTCAGCAAGCTCCTGCCTGGTGCCCTGCAGAGTTCTACAGCAGCAGAGAGACAAACGAGAGACTTTGGAGTGATTAAGTATCATTTTTCTGCATTTTCTTGCTGCCTTTAGTTAATTCCACCTAAAACGCCAACTTTTTAGAGTTTCTGTGATTTAAAAAGCTTGTTTCAGCTACATATTGTACTTATTTTACTGCGTGCACTTTAACAAAGTCTTTTTTGTGTTTAAATTACCTGTTTAACTGTTGTAGGCTACACACTCAAGTGTGATAGTCATGTATGTGCATTTAAAGTGTTTTTTTGATTGTATCTGCTTTATTTTCTGAAAAAAAAAAATACTTGTTTTCCCACCTTTCTAAGCTAGTATAGTCTGGTTTTCAGGTTAGTGCTGAATTCAGGGCTGTGTTACAAGTTTCTGTGTTTGCTCATGCCTTACTTGGATAGAAGGAAGTTTCTCTGTTCACCTGTGAGAGAGAGGAGCTTTGAGCAGCCTATCTGTCCCTGGAGGTATGGTTTCAGCCCAGAAATTATTAGTTTATTGGCCATTTTGGGCTAATTTCCATCTCTTTCCTTTCCCTGCTATAAATCCCGCATTTGAGAGTTTTTTTTGCACCAGGCAGCGCCGGTTAGCTAGGGTATAACTATTCCCGGCTCCACAAAGTCTACTCTTCAATCTTTCCCTTGGAACTAGACAAACTTTCAATTTAAGCACTCAAACCATTCACTTCTCAGCCCGGCACTTGCTCAAAACTCATAGCAAGCACTAATAAACCTTAGCACTAGACCCCCCTATACTGTAGATAAGGACAGAGCTCTCTATTCAACCTTACCAGCCAATCAGTAAAACAGTTCACTTTACCTATCCAGGCATGTCCAAAGTGCAGTTTCAGGTGTTCTCTCTGGTCCATCTGGTGAATCTGGGCATTCTGAGGCAATGTTACAACTGCCTCATGTACACAGACAACCCTCTCTTCCTACCACCAGTGAGAGATGCACTTATACAGCCAAACTGGAGGATAAGCTCTCTCAACCCAAGACTGAACCAGACAATCAAGAGGAGAAGGGAATCACTTGCATCACACCAGAAGTCTCACATACAGCTATGAAACCAGCACCAGCAAAAAACACACATAAATACACGAAACATACTCAGAGGCTCTAAATAAAAATCTGCAAAAGCAACAGAGACCTCCAAAGCAGACATCCAAGCAGCCTCCGCTCCCCAACACAAACCATGAAACACATACTTCACAAAACCAGTGTACCACGCAATCACAGCCCTTAAGGCAAAATAACATACCCAACACACTAGTAATAGGTGACTCTATAGTCAGGCACAATGACATCCCACTCACTAGGCTGAACAAGGAGAAGGTTACTGTTAGCTGCCTGTCAGGTGCCAGGATCTGCCACATAACACAAGCACTCAGGTCACTCCAGAACAAGTACAAATACGACTCTGTCATTGTCCATGTTGGTGTGAAGGACCTGAGCCATATCTCCCTGGACTACATGAAAAGAGACATAGAGGAGCTCTCTGATCATGTAACCCAGGCCAGTATGACCCTGACCCTGAGTAGCATCCTACCCTCACTAAGAATGATACCATGGTATAAAGAAAAAATGATCAATTTCAATAATTGGCTAAGCTTCTGGTATCATTTAAAGGGGATCCAGTGTCTGTCAGCCTGGGATGACATGCTCGACAAGCCACTCTGCTTCGCTAGAGATGACTTGCACCTATCACCCCTAGGCTTTCGAATACTAGCCGAGGCTCTTGCCACCCCCATAGTGCCTTTTTTAGGCAAGGCTCAAAAGACAAACCCACTGCCATAAATAGCACAATTAACAAAAAACTGAGGGTAATTCTACTCAATGCCAGAAATCTAAACCTCAAAATGCATGCACTCGAGGCACTCCTCAGTATGGAGAAACTCAATATATGTGCAGTAACAGAAACCGGTTTAAGGCTCCAGAGAGCACCCCAGCACTACCAGGCTACAACTCATACCATACATTTCGGCCACAGAACTCAAACTGAAATCAAAAGGTGAGGGCGTATCCATATTCATCAATGATACCCACACCTCCAGGTTAGTGGCACAGCACGATGCTTCAGAGATCATCCACGTGCAACTAACAACAGGCAAAACTGCAATTCAAATTGTAGCTTGCTACAGATCACCCACCATGTCCCAGGATCCCCATTTCACATTTCTGGAAAAACTGGGAAGCATAAAGGTTCTACCAAACACCCTGATATTGGGTGATTTCAATTACCCAAACATAAACTGGGAGAACTACTCAAGTACAAACTCCCTTGCCCAACATTTCCTAGAATTTATAAACTCAAAGGCCCTGGATCAAATGGTTAACACCCCCACCAGAGGTGACAACATATTGGACCTGGTCATCACCAACACGGGCGATCAGTGTTCCACACCAGAGGTCAACCCCTCACTGGTTAGATCTGACAATAAACTAATCACTCTGGAAATCCACATTCTGCCCCCACCCCCCCGGTCAAAGAAACCACAGTGAAAAACTTTTCATAAGCAAACTTCACGTTACTTAAGACCGAGGTGGAAAGTTTCAAAGCCCCCATGCTAAAGGATAACGCTGTCCAAGATGCAAAATCCTTTACTAATGCACTCTACAGGCACCTACAAGAATGCATGGATCATGCTATACCAAGCAAAACCAAGACTCACTCCTCCAAGTAAAGGAAACCAGTCTGGTGAACCCCTGCCATAAACAAGCTATACAATAGAAGGAGGAAACTAGTACAGAAAAGAGTAAAATCACAAGAAGGGAAGACATCCATGATCAGTATCAGCTAGACACTATGATCCCTTATAAAATCATCCAAGGCGAGCTTCGAAAGAAAAATTGCCAAGGACTCCGAAGATAACCACAAGGCATTCTTCAGCTATGTCAATAATTTAAGCAGCAATTCTCAGATCTGCTCAGAGTTAGTGCAGAATGGCAGAAAATACACTGAACTAACCGACATCGCCAACATCTTGGCAGACAGGTTCAGTGCAAACTTCACACCCCTCTCACCCCTAAAATAGCCTATAACCATACCAGAAGAATGTAGTGCCCCTGAAATCACAGACACACAGGTTAAAACAGCCCTCTCCAAAGCCAAAAAACACAGCATCAATGGAACTGGACGGTGTCTCAGGCTGTGCCCTACACGAGCTCCAAGATGAACTAACCCCTCACCAGAACACACTGTTCAAACTCAGCCTCTGCACAGGCTATGTGCCAATAGAGTGGCGCACAGTAAAGGTTATTCTGCTCCACAAAGGTGGAGCCACAACAGACCCCGGGAACTATCACCCTATAAGCCTGACTAGCTTGGTCTGCAAGGCTATGGAGTGCATCATTATGGATCTCATTAACAGAGACATTGGGAACCTCCAAACACTGGACCCTACCCAGTTTGGCTTTGTTAAGGGCAGATCATGCCTCCTAAACCTGGTGGACTTCTTTGAGACAGTTACCAAGGCTATAGATGAGGGAAAGGTGGTCTACACAGACTACCTAGACCTCGCAAAGGCCTTCAATACCATTCTCCATTCAGCTATTATAGACAAGCTCACCAGCCTGAACATAAACCCCTACGTCACGAGATGGGTTGCCAGCTGGCTCATGGACAGAACCCACATGGTAAGAGTTGTGGGAGCTAGGTCTGACTCTAAACCAGTTACAAGTGGCTTTCCCCAGGGCTCAGTCCTAGGACTCCTCCTGTTCAACATATACTTCTCATAGATACAGGCAAGCACAGGAGGACTGTGGCTGATCAAGTTCACTGAGGACTGCAAACTGGGGGCTATAATTGCCTCTCTGGCTGACACAGGCATCCTCCAAGAGGATATCACTGAGACAGATACCTGGTGTCAAAACTATGGCCTCAAGCTAAATGCCAAAAAGTGCATAGTCATCCCCTTTGGAAAAAAGAAAGTACTCACAAACTACCACATAGGTGGTAGCCCCCTAAATATGGAAGACTTAATAAGGGATTTGGGGACCCAAATAGATAGTAACCTCTCCTTTGATAATCACATTGCCAAAGTGGTTAGAAAATTCTTCTATGTGGCCCACCTAATCACAAAAGGGTTTGCATCTAGATCAAAAGAGGTCATTGTGCCCCTCTACGCATCACTCATAAGACCCATCATAGAGTACAATGCCCCATTTGGGATGTACCTTACAAGACACCTGCAACAGCTGGAAAGACCACAGTAGTACCTCCCCAAGAGGATCACTGACCTCAAACAGATGCCCTATGCAGCTCGACTGAAGAAACTCTAGCTGTACTCGGTTGCATACCGCCTACTCAGAGGTGATACAAGGCCATGTCCAACCCAGAACTGATGGACATGCTCCACCTAAAGAAAACCATATCCCCTCAAGCCACACGCTCTAGGGATCTAAACCTCACCACAACAATAAATAGGACATGTTGGAGGGATAGATTCATGTCCCAGATACTTCCCATGCTCTGGAACAAGATTCCAATCTACATTAGGCAGAGCTCCATGCTAAGCCTCTTTAAGAGAAATCTTGACGAGTGGATGGGAAACAGAAAGTTTACCCCAGGGATCACTTCAATGGCTCTGCTGGACAGAGGCACAAGGAACTAATCTGCCAACACATTCTGACTAGGCTCATAAATGCCTTCGGGCAGATAGCCTAGTACCTACTTATGAACCTATGAACCTATGAACCTATCACATTATTTTCAGTGTCACTTGTTACAACCATTTTTTGCTTCTCAGTCAATGAAATGCTACTTCTGAAACAACTCCGATAAACAACACCTACTACTTCTGCTCTTTCCCTACTACCACACTTACAATGCACAAATACTCCTCCTCCTACCACCCAACACTACAACCTGTGAGAGATGCACTTACATAGCCAAAATGGAAGCAAACCTCTCTCCACCAAAGATTGTGCTAAACAGTCAAGAGGAGAAGGTTAACACCCACACTACACCTCAAGCAACACATAGCCCTTCTAAACCTGCACCACCAACACCCACATATAGCAACACTAAATCCACATATGCAGAGGCCCTTAACTGTAACCTGCCCAAGCAACAAAGACCTCTGAAGCTGAAGCATAAACAAACACCAATCACAACCAATGTGTCACATAGTTCACAACACCAGTGTGCCACCCAGCAACAGCCCTAAGGCAAGACAATGTACCTAACACTTTAGTCATAGGTGACTCTATAGTCCGGCACACTGATGTCCCTCTCACCAGGTTGAATAAGGAGAAAATTACAGTCAGCTGCCTGTCGGGTGCCAGGATCCACCACATGCACTCAAGTCACTCCACAACAAGTACAAATATGACTCTGTCATTGTCCATGTTGGAGTGAATGACTTGAGACCTCCCTGGACTACGTGAAAAGAGACATGGAAGAGCTCTCGGATCATGTGGCCCAGGCAGGTATGACCCTAGCCCTGAGTAGCATCCTGCCTTCGCCCAGAATGATACCACAATATAAGGATAAAATGATTGACTTCAACAATTGGCTAAGCTTATGGTGTCATTCAAAGGGGATCCAGTATCTGTCTGCCTGGGATGACATGATTGACAGACCACGATGCTTTGCCAGAGATGGTCTGCACCTGTCGCCCTGGGATTCAGGTTACTGGCTAAGGCTCTTGCCACCCCTATAGTGCCTTTTAGGCAAACTTCAAAGGAAAAAACCACCACCATAACAGGTACAAGCATGCAAAATCTGAAGGTAATGCTACTAAATGCTAGAAGTCTAAACCTCAAAATGCACTCTCTCGAGGCACTCCTAAAAATGGAGAACATCGATATCTGTACAGTAACTGAGACCTGGTTCAAGGCTCCAGAGAACCCTGCAATACCAGGCTACAACTCTTACCACACTTTTCGGCCACCAAACCAGGACGAAACACTAAAGGTGGAGGAGTGTCAATATTCACCAAGGATATTCACACCACCAGGCTAGTTGGCCAACACAATGTGTCTGAAATTCTCCAAGTGCAACTAACACTAGGTAAGACTGCAATCCAAATTGTAGCTTGCTACAGATCCCCACCATACCCCAAGATTCTCACTACACCTTTCTAAACATACTGGAAAATATTAAGATAGAACCAAACACCCTAATACTGGGTGATTTTAACTACCCTGCCATTAACTGGGAAAACTACTCATGTCCCAACACCTTTCGGTTCTTGGAATTCATAAATTCCAAGCCCTGGACCAACTAATCCATAGTCCCACCAGGGGCTCCAATATCCTAGACCTGGTCATTACCAACATGGGAAATCACTGCTCCATACCTATGGTCACCCCTCGTTAGTCAGGTCTGACCATAAGCTAATCACCCTTAACATCCACATCCCACCCTCACCCCAGTAAAGAAACCACCATAAAAACTTCTCCAAAGCCAACTTCATGCTACTCAAGTCAGAAGTGACAAACTTCATGACACCCATGCAGACGGAACTGAAAGTTCAACTGCTGAATCCTACACTAAGGCACTGTACGAGCACATCCACTCATGCATGAATCGTGCCATCCCAAATAGAACCAAAATGCTCTCATCCAAAAAAAGGAAGCCAATCTGGTGGTCCCCTGCCATAGACAAACTTTACAACAAAAGGAAGAAACTTTTGCAGAAAAGAGGAAAATCCCAGGATGCAAAAAACTCCCTTACTAGCCTCAGTAAGAAACTGAGATGCCTCATAAAATCCTCCAAAGCTATTTACGAAAATAAAAGATTCCAAAGACAACCACAAAGCATTCTATAACTATGTCAAAAATCTAAATGGCAATGCTCAGATCTGCTCTGAGCTAAAACAGAATGGCATTAAATATACTGATCCGAAGGATATTGCCAATATCCTGGCAGATCAATTCAGTGCCAACTTCACCCCCCTCTCACCCCCTAAATGGCCCATCTCAATACCGGAAGATTGCCAAATTCCAGTAATAACGACCACACAGGTACAAAATGCACTCTCTAAAGTCAAGAATACAGCATCCATGGGACCAGATGACATCCTGGGCTGTGTACTACATGAACTACAATATGAAATGGCACCTCACCTAAGTGTCATGTTTAATCATAGCCTCACCTCAGGTTTCGTGCCCACTGAGTGGCGCAGAGCTACAGTTATCCCAATCCACAAGGGGGGATCCAACTTGGATCCCGGAAACTACCGTCCCATCAGTCTGACAAGCCTTATCTGCAAGGCCATGGAACGTATTATCATGGAACTTATAAACAAAGACATTGGCAACCTTCAAACACTGGAGCCCACCCAGTTTGGGTTTGTGAAGGGCCGATCTTGTCTCCTGAACCTGAATGACTTCTTTGAATCAGTCTCCAGAGCCATAGACAAGGGTAAGGTGGTCCACACAGCCTATCTAGACCTTGCCAAGGCCTTTGACACCATCCCCCACACTGGAATCATAGATAAACTTACTAAGTTGGGCATTAATCCCTATGTCACCCAATGGGTTGCTAAATGGCTTACTGATAGAACCCACACTGTAAAAGTAGCCGACTCCAAATCCAGCTCCAGACAAGTGACAAGTGGAGTACCTCAGGGTTCAGTCCTGGGGCGCTCTTGTTTGGCATCTACTTCTCTGAAGTACAGGTCAACACTAAGGGACTCTGGCTAACAAAGTTTGCAGATGACTGCAAACTGGGAGCCATTATTGAATCCCCAAATGATGTGGATACTCTACAAAGGGCCTTACAGAAACAGATGCTTGGTGCCAGAGCCATGGGCTCAAGCTCAATGCCAAGAAATGTATTGTTATCCCCTTTGGGAAAAAACATGTATCCATGAATTACCATATAGGTGGCAGTACACTAAGCACAGAAAGTGTGATAAGAGACTTAGGGACACAGGTGGACAGTGGTCTCACCTTCAATAACCACATCGCCACAACAGTCAGGAAATCCTTCTATGTGGCACACCTCATCATGAAGGGCTTTTCATCCAGAAAATAGGAGGTCATTGTCCCACTGTACTCATCCCTCATTAGACCCATTATAGAATACAACGCCCCATTTGGTATGTACCTCTCAAGACATCTGCAACAACTGGAAAGGCCTCAGAAATACCTCACTAAAAGAATCACAGGCCGAAAGCAGATGCCCTACGCTGACCGCCTTAAAAAACTCCAGCTATACTCTGTCGCATATCGTCTACTCAGAGGCGATCCCCGCTTAACATACAAGGCCATGTCAAACCCAGAGCTGTTGGACATGCTACACTTAAAGAAATCCCAATCCCTCAGAGCTACATGCTCCAGGGATCTAAATCTTGTCATCACAATAAACAAAACATGCTGGAGGGATAGGTTCCTGACCCAGAGACTCCCCAGACTCTGGAACAGATTGCCCATACATGTCAAGCAGAGTGCCTCTTTGGACCTCTTCAAGAGGAACCTTGACGATTGGATGAGAGAAAGGAAATTCACCCCAGGGATCATGTCAGTCGCCCTGCTAGACAGGGGTCCAGGAAAGTAAATAATGTGGGAAGAAATAGCCAGGGAATTGTTATGGCTAGGCTTGTATAGGCCCTAGGGCTGATAGCCTAGTACCAACCTATGAACCTGTGAACCTATGAATAGTCATCAGCAACTGAGCCTTCAAGTTCCTCCTCATTAATCATTTTGACCAACATAGTATCCTGTAAGAAGCCTTTCTGGACTTTGGTAATTTCAGCATATGGAATTCCACTACGTTCAATATTTGTAACATTCTTAATGTCAACAGCAATGACTGAAACTTAATTTTGCACCAAAATGACACTTGACTGTCTGTTTGTCTTAAGCTGAACCTCCTGCTCCTCCATGGTTCCCTCATCCAGGGGATGGAAAGTTTCCTGATGCCCTGGCCAAATTTCTCCTAGTAGTATAAATACCACCTTAGGTCTTTCCTGAGAATAGGCTGCTATCTTAGTGGGATTAACCCAGTAAAGAAAGAATATATAAATAAATTATCTGGATTTATAAGACTTTGGGATAACTATGGTCAGAATGGGTTAAAGAAAGCATTTTAGTTTTTTTTGTTAAAAAGGTTTGAGAATGTTCCAGTAATTGGTAGATATTGTCCAGTTGCCATGTATTGATTTTTTAAGTACCTTCAAACATGTCACTTAGTAATGGTTGAAGCTTGAGGTTATTTGCAATGTAATGTGTTTGTTACTTGTATAGCTATTTACTTTTTTGTAGAGCTAATTTTTTTGTTTTTGTCCCATGCCCACCAAACAGCAAACCTCCCCTCAGTCAGACATTACACTGTGTGAGTGGGGCCATCATTCAGACTGTTATGAGGCTACTTTCTGTTATGATCTAACCCCACCTCTGGTGCTGATGTGAGCAGTTGTATCAAATGACAAATTCACCACCATAACAGGAACAGGCAAGCAAAAACTGAGGGTGATGCTACTCAATGCCAGAAGTCTAAATCTCAAAATGCACTCACTCGAGGCACTCCTTAAACTGGAGAACATCTATATCTGTGCAGTGACTGAGACCTGGTTCAAGGCTCCAGAGAGCACCCCTGCACTACCAGGCTATAACTCATACCACACTTTTTTGGCCATGTAACCTGGATCGGAACACCAAAGGCGGAGGTGTATCCGTATTCATTAAGGATATCCACACCTCCAGGCTAGTTGCTCAGCATAATGCAGCCGAGGTTATCCAAGTGCAACTAACTCTGGGCAAAACTGCAATCCAAATTGTAGCTTGCTACAGATCACCCACCATACCCCAGGATTCCCACTCCTCTTTTCTTGATGTACTGGAAAATATTAGGGTTCAACCAAACACCCTAATAATGGGCGATTTCAACTACCCCACCATTAACTGGGAAAACTACTCATGTACCAACTCCTTCGCTTAGCGCTTTCTGGAATTCATAAACTCCAATGCCCTGGATCAACTTATCCACACCCCCACTAGGGGCAACAATATCCTAGATCTAGTCATTACCAATATGAGTGACCGGTGTTCCACACCCGAAGTCAATGCCTCATTGGTCCGATCCGACCATAAGCTAATTACCCTAGATATCCACATCCTGCCTCCACGCCCATTTAAGGAAACCATAATAAAAAATTTCTCCAAAGCCAACTTCATGCTTCTTAAGACAGAAGTGGTGAACTTCATCACACCCATGCAGATGGACAATACAGTTATGACTACTGAATCCTACACAATTGCACTTTATAAGCACTTACATGAGTGCATGGATTGTGCTATCCCAAACAGAACCAAGATGCTATCCTCCAAAAAAAGGAAGCCAATCTGGTGGTCCCCTGCCCTAAACAAACTGTACAACAGAAGGAAGAAACTCTTGCAAGTGGAGGAGCACCCTGGTCAGCCTCACTAAGAAGCTGCGATCCCTGATAAAATCCTCCAAAGCTAGTTACGAAAACAAAGTCACCACTGATTTTAAAGGCAACCACAAAGCATTCTATAGCTATGTCAAGAATCTGAATGGCAACACTCAGATCTGCTCTGAGTTACAGCACAATGGCATTAAATATACAGACCCAACTGATATTGCCAACATCCTGGCAGATAGGTTCAGTGCTAACTTTACCCCCCTCTCACCCCCTAAACAGCCCATCTCTATACCAGAAGAATGCAAAGTTCCTGTAATCACGGCTGCACAGGTAAAAACCACACTCTCCAAAGCCAAGAACACAGCATCCATGGGACCAGACAACATTCAACTAGCACCCCACCTAGGTACCATGTTCAATCATAGCCTCACCTCAGGCTTTGGGCCTGCTGAATGGCGCACAGCAACAGTTATCCCACTCCACAAGGGGGGAGCCACCATGGACCCTGGGAACTACCTCCCCATTAGCCTGACGAGGCCTGGTCTGTAAGGCCATGGAATGTATCATCATGGAACTTATAAACAAAGACATTGGTAATCTCCAAACTCTGGATCCCACCCAGTTTGGGTTTGTAAAAGGCAGATCATGTCTCCTAAACATGATAGACTTCTTTGAAGCAGTCACCAAAGCTGTAGACAAGGGTAAGGTGGTCCACACAGCCTATCTAGATCTTGCCAAGGCTTTTGACACCATCCCCCACTCTGGAATTATAGATAAACTCACTAAACTAGGTATAAATCCCTATGTCACAAGATGGGTTGCCAACTGGCTCACTGACAGAACCCACTCTGTGAAAGTCAAATCCGACTTCAGACCAGTGACAAGTGGAGTACCACAGGGTTCAGTCCTGGGTCCACTCCTGTTTGGTATCTACTTCTCTGAAGTACAGGCTAACACAGAAGGTCTTTGGCTAACGAAGTTCACAGATGACTGCAAACTAGGAGCCATAATCGAAACTCCTAACGATGTGGACATCATACAAAAGGGCCTCACTGAGACAGATGCCTGGTGTCAAAGCCATGGCCTCAAGCTCAATGCCAAAAAGTGCATTGTCATCCCCTTTGGTAAAAACTCTGTACCCATGAACTACAACATAGGCAGTAGTATACTTACACCGAAAGTGTGATAAGAGACCTTGGGACACAGGTGGACAGTAGTCTGTCCTTTGATAATCACATTGCCACAGTAGTCAGGAAATCCTTCTATGTGGCACACCTCATCACAAAAGGTTTCTCATCCAGAAAAAAAGAGGTCATTGTTCCCCTCTACTCATCACTCATTAGACCCATTATAGAGTACAATGCCCCTTTTGGTATGTACCTCACAAGACATCTCCAACAACTGGAAAGGACACAGAAATACCTCACAAAGAGGATTACCGGCCTCAAACAGATGCCCTACGCTGACCATCTCAAAAAACTCCAGCTTTACTCCGTTGCATTTCGCCTACTCAGAGGTGATCTCTGCCTAACATACAAGCTATGTCAAACCCAGAGCTGTTGGACATGCTCCACTTAAAGAAATCCCAATCCCTCCGAGCTACACGCTCTAGGGACCTAAACCTTGTCACCACAATAAACAGGACATGCCGGAGGGATAGATTCCTGTCCCAGAGACTTCCCATACTCTGGAATAAACTACCTATCTATATCAAACAAAGCTCCTCATTAGCACTCTTCAAGAAAAATCTTGATGATTGGATGGGAAATAGGAAATTCACCCCGGGGATCACCTCTGTGGCTCTGCGAGACAGTGGCACAGGAAAATAATTTTCTTGGGTGGCAAAAGCCAGGGTACCTTTTTGGCTGGGCTTGTATAGGCCCCAGGGCCAATAGCCTAGTACCTATGAACATATGAACCTATGAACCTATGGCAAGGGCCATCTATTTCCCCTTGTCTGCAAAAGTATGTCTCCCCACATGTGCCAACAAGGACTAATGTCACCAGCCTGGATGTTGGCTTCTTGCATTACGATGGGCTTCTACTAACTAACCAAAGTCCTGTCATTAGAGCAGAAGCATGAACCAGGTGGGAACCACTGTCCCTCCACTTCCACCTCTGTCTGTTTTGTCAAGAGCCAGTTCCACTAGTTGAACGCAGATCACTTCAGCAGTAGTCTTTCCTTTATCCCTGTATGTCATTGTGTACATGATTATTAGATAGGAAAGATTCCAAGATAAGGGCTGCTGCCTTGAATAGTGAAAGGTCTAATGGTCACTGAAGGTTATAGGCCTGTACACTTTTGGAATATGAGGGAGGAGAAACTAGGAAGAAACTAGAAATGTGTGAAGGAAGACGAGTGGGAGCTCTGGTTTAAAGCACTCACTGACTGAGTGGAACCAATACAGTGGCCTATATATGAGTGGAAGCTTTTACACATATTTATTCTGTCTCCCCATAGGTTATGTTATATTTTTCCTTCAACATCTTCATACTGATGGCAATATATTTTGGAACTGCCAGCAACTGACTGAATATGGGAATATATTGAAAGTTTTCTCCAAAAAATATAGGGCATTCAGTTCCAGATAATGAAGAAGTTAGCATTATGTAGGTTATGGATTCCAGCAGATATTCCTGATTATAAGAATTCCCAACTCAATTTCCTGATAACTATAGGACAAAAATGTATTACTTTTAAATGGAAATCATAAGTCTACCCAATGGTACTGGTGTGAAAAGAGAAATCCTACTTAAAAATAAAGAATTTAAGAAGTTGTCAAAGTTATAGAAGAATGTGTAGAAACTTAGTCGTTGCTGGACTAAATTTAATTTCCTTTTGGTTTGATTTATTTTGGTATTGGATATTTACCTACTGCAATAGACTCACTAGATATTTCATTTATGGTCGATTCAATTATCCCCTGCTGTCAAAACTATGTTTTGTTTCCTCTTTGTTGTATTTGGATTAGCTGAGTTATTTATTTTGGGGAAGGGGGAAGGCACTTGTGTGTACAGGAGGATGGATTATTGAGGTGTTATTTCCTCTTTTTCACTCTTTGGGAGGTTTTAATTTGTATTGATTATATGCTTGTAGTTCATTATATTATGGGTAATGTTATTGTATGTTTTATAAAGGCTTTATCCAGCATTAGCTACTGAGGCAGTGCACTGCTTAGTAATTATAAGACTAATATATTGCTATGTACTATAGTGCTGAATGGCTGATTTATAACAAACATTGATAAGCAATGATATTGTGTTGCAGACCTCAACTGTCCAGCTGAAATGGTTGATTTTAATAAAAAATAGTTGCCAAATATAATTGGGTAAGCTTAACATGATTAGCTTTTTGGTGCATCTTATGGTGACAACAGTCATATCACTTCTTATTAAGGTCACCTAAGGAGATGCAGTTCCTCATAATTGACCATCATGAAAGGATAGCAGCATGGTTGGCTAAAAATGTACCTGAAGTTTATAAATACATCTGAGAAGTACAAATAGACCATAAACAGCTAAAATGAGCTGACAGATTACATAGTAGGGTACCACAGTCTAAACAGTTGGCTTTAAAGAGAGTTGAGATATGCATCTACCCAAGGCAGCATTATGTTTTTCACTAGAGCAGGGTACAAATCTAGCTGTATAAACTGAACAATTCTAGCCAGTGTTTGTATCTTTGTTTGCTAACATTCCATGGCAAAAACGGTGGAATACAACCTTCCTGTGGCAGTTTGTGAAACAATATTGGGGTTTCTTTACATGTCAGCAATGCTACCAAGTGAACAGCTAAAATTCTCTGGCAGATTACAAAGAGGACAAAGATTGTTCCAGTACAATCCTGAGAACTGATAGGGCAGAGAGAACTGGTTCTGTGTTATGAGCCTTGGCACTGAGATACACAGAATGAAAGTACTGACCTCGAGCCCTTGCAACCACAGAATGCCACGTGGAACAGTGTTGCCCATGCATGTAGTATTTTCACATAGTGAAACCTCATAGCATCCTATCTTGCATTATTAGACTCCAGGCAACTCCAGCTTCAAAGGATGTTTTTAATATCTATTCAGCAGTTACTGGCTTAATGGTAAAATGATTCTGCTATCAATGATTGTTTTTTTTTTTATTTCTTAGCTGGATTTTGATTTATTTAAATACTATCACGAGAGTCTTTGATACTCTATTGAAAAGTGCATCTCCAAACAGATTGAGTTTTTTTCTAGATTTTCACCTTCTCCTCTGTCAGTCAGGCACTTGTTAGATTATGATGTGTACCAGGCAAGGTATTTCTTTATTCTTGTGCTGTATTTACAAGATATGGGTCATTCAAAGTCAATGCTTTTTTAATGTAACTTGGAAACAGTGCTTTCCCTGCAGTATTTGTTTACACTCTGGACAAAAACTGCATATGTGACAATGAACATGGGTTCCTTTGGAAATTTCTGGAAGCACACGTGAGCACTGATTGTAAAACAGAAATGGAGCAAGAAGGGTGGTATCACCAAGTCAGCAGCTTCATGTATGTTGCAGTTTAGCAAGGCAGCTTGTGTAGGGTGAGGGCTGAACAAATGCGGCCCTCTTTGCAATGTCCAGTGTTCATTGAAAGAAAATGATGCATATGCCACATGTATTTTCCTTCACAGGTTGTTATAAGACTGAAATAGTATTCTCTATAAACTTTACTTGTGTGCCATGGCTGATAACGTTTCCACAGAAAATCGTATGGGATGAGTAGCCGTACAATGAAATTATCACAAAGTATTTCTGTGTGTCTGGCACTTAGTTGTTGAGCTTTGGCAGGGCAGTGGGAAGTATGCCAGAGGCTAGGTTAATCCATGTGCAGCCTTTGAGGTTTGCTTGGTTGTGCATTGTTTTGTGCTTTAGTACCCACCTACATAACCATAATGCATGTAGTGAAAGGGATCCTTTCACCTGTAGTTATGATCAGATGAGAAAAAGCATGGCTGTATTCTTACAGGTCATTTGGTCTTAATGCCTCAGCAAATGTAAAGGACAGAAATTTATAAGAGATTTGCATAAGTGCATTTTGTTGTCTAGATGGTGGCTTCATTTTCCCAAATGTTAAGCAGTCAAATGCCAGAGCCTAAGGAGCAGATATACACAATCCAAAAAAATTAAGGTAGAGAAGGTGGACCTCTGGTAATGTTGGAGTGGTGGAGGGGCACAGCATGCATATATCAAAGCAAGTTTGTACCATGGACTCCGTTATCACAGTAGGATGGACAATACAACACAGAAAAGCTGCACACAGACATAGCTCCTACACAGACATTGTGTTCCACACATGAAAATCTCTGGCAGCTAAAAAAAATAAATTATGAATGTGCTGTATAACAGAAAACAATCACATTTCACTAACCAGGGAAGGATACATGGAAAGCAGGTTTTCATAGAAACTACAGTGAACATCACAATTACTAAGTTACACTGGATGCCATTGTGAGTACAACGTGATCGATTTTAAGGAAATATGTGCATTTCTACCTCCACCTTCTTCCTACCTGTTACATCCTGATTATCTTAGTTACTGGCATGCAATTATCCAAAGAGTTTGCTTCAAATTACTCCAGCATGCCAAAACATGTTGTTGTGAGTGTGGCAACCAGACAGCTAGAAAAAAACGATTGCACTGCTGTTTCTGAGTTAAGTGAGACCGCGTCAAGAGTTGAAAGAAGAAACAAGTAAGAAGGGAACCTGCCACGACTGACGCTATACATGTCTTATTTATCATACTGTCAAATGTGTACCTAGCCTGACAACCTTAAAGAAAAAGAAATAGATTTCTTCATATTTCTTCATATTCAGTTCATCTTCTTTCATTTTACATCCCTGAAACTGCAGTTGTCTTCAAGAAGTTGAATAAAAGCAGTTTGTTGATAGAATGATAGCAAATAATTTAGTTAGCACACACCGCTATATGGAATTCCTATTTGTTGTTTATTGGTAAAAAAATGGATAGTCCTCGTCACCAATAAGGACTTTTTATAACCCCTTTCTGTGTTTCATGCCCTCGGTACAGTTGAAGTATGCGAATTTCGCAACTGTGAATATCTGGTTATGATAAATAATAAATACCATTTACTGTTAGCACAAAACGCTATATAGAGTTCCTATTTGTTGCTTATTGGTAAAAAATGGATAGTCCAGTAATCAAAGCAGAAATAAAATAAATAACCAATGAATTATGTCTTGGAACCGTAAATCCCAATATATAGATTTCCTTGGCTGGTGGGGAGTTTGTCGGTTATCTGTAAAGAGACATGTTAAGGATGCTAGCAGTTGGACCATCTCTGCTTCTTTTTATTTTATCATGAGGCATCTGCTGATGATCCTAGAGCTAAATCTTCTGCATTATTCACTGACGAATGATTCCTACTCATGCAATCATTTTCATCCTCTGACCTAGCGCCATTCTAGTGATATTTGGAGTCATCCTGCAAGGATCAGATCAATGTGTTCCCCTTTCTAGACATTTGTAGGGGTGAATGTTTCAGCATTGTATATCATTATGTGGCAGATGTCTTTGCTCTAGCTCAGCACTGGTTTTCTGTGGTGGACTGCCTCCTTGAAGCTAGTAAATGACTGCCAGGGAAAGTAATGTTGACTGACTAGTTTAGGGTCCTTTGCAAGTGACTCAGTGATGATGGACATGGGTGGGCTTAAGAAGGAATATTAGTGTCATGAATCACAGTTTGTATTATTTTGGAACTGACATAAAGGTTGTTACTAGGCATTCAGTCTAGGGGACTATTAAGGAACCTAACTCAAATTCCCAATTGCCACAAAGCACTGTCTGGTTAAATTACCTATTCAAGATCACACTGTAAACAAATGAAGGCTGATAGAATCAAACCTTCTGCCACAGGAAGTGACTCATTAATAGCTCAGAGCCTTAGTCCTATGTATTACATTTTTTTCTCTTTTTGACAGTCATTCTGTTTATTTGAGAACTTAGTATTAATACTAAGTGGCACATTGACATTAAAAGTAATGTTTACAGATGATAGTACTGTTAGTATAAGATTTTGTGCCCTGCACTGTGCAGTGGGCTGTAACCTGTTCTCTGTGGGCTCAGTAGTGAACAGAGCATTTGATTATCTTGCTAAATTATTGGCAGCCAAGGCCTGTACCATTTATAAGTTAATTTCAGGTGTCATTAGAAAATGACAATGCTGTGGAGCTAGTTTCAGTACTTACCAGCCTTGGGAATAGGGTGGTTTGGTCCAAATGCATTTTGTGTGGGCAACTGCTGGCTTCTGGAGGCAAAAGGACTGCCCTTGTTTGCACTGCTGTTGTTCCTCCTTCAGTTTCCATTATGGTTAGAAGCCTAGAGTTTGAGGCAGGCCCCTTGTGTGTAGGTGTTTATCATAATATCTCAGTTATTTAACTACTCCGATGATGCTATTTCATATTCAGCAGCTTACATGCAGACTTGAGCACAGAGGTCAGATGGAAAGAGTGGTCAGTCATTCACTGTACAGCTCTTCTCTACCTTTTATTTTAAAATATTTTTACCAGGTTAGTAAACTAGCCTTTCTCATAGCCTTTATAGTCATGACCCAAGCCACAAGAGCAAGGGTAAATGCAATATATGTATGGACAGTTGGAGTGGCCAGTCAGCCTATGTTTAGGGAGGTGGGAGAAACTGAAATACCCAAAAGAAAGCTATACAGAAACAGAAAGAGCACACAAACTCTATACAGACAGTATCTGGAGGTCAGGATTGAACCCTGAATCAGTGTGGCAGAAACCTTCACCACTGTGCTATTGTGCTATCCCCATCCAGGAAGGTAGACTATGAGGTTCAAAACTAGGGCAGGGCCTACAGGAATGTGGGTCATAAATAAAACAGCATATAAGACTTATTGAGGTAATCACTGCATGCTTGTGAAAAGCAGTTGTTGTTTGTCTTTTGGCTTTTCCCGGTTAGGGGTCGCCACAGCGGAACTCCGGTCCGCTAATGATTGGCAGTTGGTTTTTATGGTGTCGAGTTGCCAGCCCAATGCCCAACGTTCAACAAAGGCATGCCCATTCAACGCATGTCTTTCGAACGCCCACTTGACTGCAGGGAGGACATGCAGACTCCACACAGAAGGCACTCCCAACCCAAGCCGAGAATCGAACGGGAGAACCTCTTGCTGTGAGGCAACAACGCTACCGCTGCACCACCACGGCTATATGAAATGTCCCCTTATTATACAGTACTGTCATCCTACCCATCCATCAACTTACATGGTCTGAGAATGAAATAGATCAAGTCAAATCAGTGCTCAATCCCAGTAAACAAATTCAAACAAGTAAATAAACTTTAATGCAATATGCAGTTAAAGGTAATGGTAGACTCTTAATCAGCCCTAGAATAAACTCAGTTGCACATACGTTACAGATTTCTTCTGCATGATGATAACAGAAGATTTTAACTGGCACTGGGGCAGAGAGTAGCTGTGGTAGAAATGTACCTTAAAGAGGTAAAGTGAGTGAAGAAATACGATGGAAATATAATGTCTCCACCAAGAAGGCAAAATACAACATATTCTGTGGGTAAACACAACGTCAAAGAGTTTTGCTTCTGTACAGCTAAATGCTGCTTTGGCAAGTTAAATATTGCTAACCTGAAATGCATATAAAAATGCCACTTCTAAAATTTTTGCTTGCTTTCTTGAAATATAGTATTATTCTATAAATGAAACTTAATGCTTTGATTATTTTACTAGTAGTAGACAGGGAAGGAAAACACAATCAAAGAGTTTTTGTGTTTAACACTGGCTCCATTAGCTGTGGGTTTAGTATACCTCTCAACTGTCCAGATTTTTGTAGAATGTCCAGATTTATGCCTTGTATGTTTGGTCTGTTCCTCATAAAATTTGTGGTTTTCTGACAAATCACTAAGGATTGAAGTCACTAAATAGTGACACACATTTGATTTTCAGAGTTCATATCCTTTAGAAAGATCTGGGGACCCTGGTAGATAGTAATCTCTCCTTTGACAATCATATTGCCAAAGTAGTTAGGAAATCCTTCCACATGGCCCATCTAATTACTAAAGGGTTTGTATCTAGAAATAATGAGGTTATAGTGCCCCTCTACTCATCACTCATTAGACCCATCATAGAGTGCAATGCCCCATTTGGGATGTACCTCACAAGACACTTCCAACAGCTGGAAAGACCACAAAAGTACCTTACCAAGAGGATTACTGGCCTCAAACATATGTCCTATGCAGCCCAACTGAAAAAACTCTGGCTGTACTCAGTGGCATATCGCTTACTCAGAGGTGATCTGTGCCTGACTTACAAAGCCATGTCCAACTCAGAATTTATGGACATGCTCCACCTAAAGAAATCCAAGTCACTGCGAGCCACACACTCTAGTGAGCTAAATCTCACCACAACAATAAATAGAACATGCTGGAGGGATAGATTCCTGTCACAGAGACTCCCCATGCTTTGGAACAAAATTCCAAATTACATCAGACAGAGCCCCTCACTAACACTCTTCAAGAGAAAAATTGACGAGTGGATGGGTAACAGAAAATACATCCCTGGGATCACTTCATTGGTTCTGCTTGACAGATAATTAATCAATGGGGCGGTGAAAGCCGACACACTCTGGGTAGGCTTATAAATGCCCTCGGGCAGATAGCCTAGTACCTACCTATGAACCTATGAACCTAAGAAAATACATGCTAACACAATCTTTTTATTCTAGCAACATTTTAAGTTTATTAGAGCAATTGCCACAGTGGTGCAGCGGTTAGCATTGTCGCCTCACAGCAAGAGGTTCTTTGGTTCGACTCTCGGCTGGAGTGCCTTCTGTGCAGAGTTTGCATGTCCTACCTGTGGTCGTGTGGGTTTCCTCCGGGTGCTCTGGTTTCCTCCCACATCCCAAAGACATGCAGTAGGTGGATTGGACACTCTAAATTGGCCCTAGGTGTGAGTGTGTGCGTGTGTGTGCCTTCTGTGGGAAGTTGGGCACCGGGCTGGCAACTCGACACCGTAAAACTCCACTGCCAGTCATGAGCAGACAGATGATCTGCTGTGGCGACCCCTAACCAGCAAAATCTGAAAGAAAAAGAAGAGCAATATTTAATATCTGTCCCTATTTCTGGGCCTTTGTTCCCCTCATTTTTTCAGGCTTTGTTCAGATTTCTTGTGCTAAGAGGTTTAGAGATATGGTTTACTGTATGTACAGATATTGGTAAGGTGCGCAGACTAGGAGAGAACCAACATTTGAAAAGCTTCATGTGCATCCAGTATTGATGTAAGTTGTTTTACTGCTTGTTCTCTGTGACACGTGGAAATTTATTTTTTTATTTTTTTGTCTGTGTTTACCAGGAAAGTCTGACATGGCAGAGCCCATTTTCAAAAACTTCATGTGCATCCAGTGTTGATGTAAGTTGCTTTACTGCTTGTTCTATGTGACACATGGAAATTTATTCATTTATTTTTTTGTCTGTGTTTATGAAAGTCTGACATGGCAGACCCCATTTTCAGTGGAGGCCCAGGGAGAAAAGCTACATAATTGTTTACATATGTTGTTAAAAAGAGATTAAATACATTAAAAATTATCAGTACATATATATTAGATAGTAGTAGATACAGAATCGTAGGGTTCCTATTGTGAAATCGAACGTTAAGAACTCCAAATACCTGAAGGCCGAACTTGGTAGTTCGAAAGTTGAGAATGTCAAAGCCGCGGAAACCTGAATTCTTTCCCAGGGAAAGAATTCGGTTGGCCGTTTCTGTGGCTTTGGCATTTTCGGTCCGGGTCAAGGTAAGTATACGAGCGGGTAGTGATGGACTTTAGGGTTAGGGCATGAGTCAGGTAAGTGTGCGATAGTGACAGACTTTAGGGTTAGGGCACGGGTCAGGTATGTGTGCGATAGTGATGGACTTTAGGGTTAGTGCACGGGTCAGGTAAGTGTGCAGTAGTGACGGACTTTAGGGTTAGGGCTGGGTTAAGGATAGTGCTTAGATAGTGGTGTATGTTAGGTTTAGTGTAGGTTTTGAAGGCGTTTGGTGTGATTGTGTTATGTGTGTGTTTTTCGGAACAGCAAATTTTTTCCCTGGGAAAAAATTTGCTGTTTTGAAGTTTCGATGTTCTCCAAATTCGATCTTCCAAGTTCGAAGGTGTTCGACATTTTGGAAGTTCGACTTCGTGATATAGACCTGAATCATAAGTACACTTAATAATTTCAAATTGACACAGGGAATTCAGAGGAATAGTAATGCAAATGACAACAATGTACATATTATTGGTTGGGCAAAGAGAGGTACGGTAAAACAAATGACAACAATGTACATATTATTGGTTGGGCAAAGAGAGGTACGGTAAAACAAATGGCAACAATGTACATATTATTGGTTGGGCAAAGAGAGGTACGGTAAAACAAATGACAACAATGTACATATTATTGGTTGGGCAAAGAGAGGTGCAGTAAAACAAATGACAACAATGTACATATTATTGGTTGGGCAAAGAGAGGTACGGTAAAACAAATGACAACAATGTACATATTATTGGTTGGGCAAAGAGAGGTACGGTAAAACAAATGACAACAATGTACATATTATTGGTTGGGCAAAGAGAGGTGCAGTAAAACAAATGACAACAATGTACATATTATTGGTTGGGCAAAGAGAGGTACGGTAAAACAAATGACAACAATGTACATATTATTGGTTGGGCAAAGAGAGGTACGGTAAAACAAATGACAACAATGTACATATTATTGGTTGGGTATAGAGAGGTACGGTAAAACAAATGACAACAATGTACATATTATTGGTTGGGCAAAGAGAGGTACGGTAAAACAAATGACAACAATGTACATATTATTGGTTGGGCAAAGAGAGGTACGGTAAAACAAATGACAACAATGTACATATTATTGGTTGGGCAAAGAGAGGTACGGTAAAACAAATGACAACAATGTACATATTATTGGTTGGGTATAGAGAGGTACGGTAAAACAAATGGCAACAATGTACATATTAATGGTTGGGTATAGAGAGGTACGGTAAAACAAATGGCAACAATGTACATATTATTGGTTGGGCAAAGAGAGGTACGGTAAAACAAATGGCAACAATGTACATATTATTGGTTGGGCAAAGAGAGGTACGGTAAAACAAATGGCAACAATGTACATATTATTGGTTGGGCAAAGAGAAGTATGGTAAAACAAATGGCAACAATGTACATATTATTGGTTGGGCAAAGAGAGGTACGGTAAAACAAATGACAACAATGTACATATTATTGGTTGGGCAAAGAGAGGTACGGTAAAACAAATGACAACAATGTACATATTATTGGTTGGGCAAAGAGAGGTACGGTAAAACAAATGACAACAATGTACATATTATTGGTTGGGCAAAGAGAGGTACGGTAAAACAAATGACAACAATGTACATATTATTGGTTGGGCAAAGAGAGGTACGGTAAAACAAATGGCAACAATGTACATATTATTGGTTGGGTATACAGGTACGGTAAAACAAATGACAACAATGTACATATTATTGGTTGGGCAAAGAGAGGTACGGTAAAACAAATGACAACAATGTACATATTATTGGTTGGGCAAAGAGAGGTACAGTAAAACAAATGACAACAATGTACATATTATTGGTTGGGCAAAGAGAGGTACGGTAAAACAAATGACAACAATGTACATATTATTGGTTGGGCAAAGAGAGGTAGGTAAAACAAATGACAACAATGTACATATTATTGGTTGGGCAAAGAGAGGTACAGTAAAACAAATGACAACAATGTACATATTATTGGTTGGGCAAAGAGAGGTACAGTAAAACAAATGACAACAATGTACATATTATTGGTTGGGCAAAGAGAGGTACGGTAAAACAAATGACAACAATGTACATATTATTGGTTGGGCAAAGAGAGGTAGGTAAAACAAATGACAACAATGTACATATTATTGGTTGGGCAAAGAGAGGTAGGTAAAACAAATGACAACAATGTACATATTATTGGTTGGGCAAAGAGAGGTACGGTAAAACAAATGACAACAATGTACATATTATTGGTTGGGCAAAGAGAGGTACGGTAAAAAAAATGACAACAATGTACATATTATTGGTTGGGCAAAGAGAGGTACTGTAAAACAAATGACAACAATGTACATATTATTGGTTGGGCAAAGAGAGGTACGGTAAAAAAGAAATGACAACAATGTACATATTATTGGTTGGAGTTCCATTAAGCTTAGCAACTTTGCTTTTGCTTGGTGGTGTAGGTATATTAAGTCTGATATGTTGCAGTATTAGTAATGTGTAGCACTGGGTAGTATAGGACAGTGGTACAGGGGCTGATAGCCTGGTTGTGATTGTGAGAAAGAGGGAAACATCACACGGGATAATAGGAAATAAAGTTGAGACAACAGAGACTGCAGAGAAAAAGGGGGGTGTAGGGGGAAAGTGAGAGATAGATATGGGTATTTAGTAGAAGGAAATAGATGGGAAATATTTTACCTGGGTAGAGAAACTATGAGAGAAGAGGCTTGCAAAATAAAACTGGAGATGTCTGATTAGGGATATTGTAGAATTATAGTATTGTCATACGTAAGAAATGAAGATATGGAGTAGACAATGGCATAGAGTGTAACTGAGACTGAAATATATTAGGATGGATTACCTGTGAAGTGGGTGTAGATAGTTTGTGGTAGGGCTAGCCTGGAGTAGTACATGAGCTGAAGCAGTTCTTTTTTTAGGTGCTGTTTAAGCTTAATTTCAAAGTCAACTAGTTTATAATTGCGTTTGAGATCACAAAGGAAGGAGGTCCAAAGATTGGAAACATAGTTTGAAAAAAAAGAGAATCCCATATGCTATAGTTGGATTTAGTTGAGAGCAACAATGATTTGTTATTAAATCTTAGTGGCTTGTTACAGCAGGAGGATTGAAACATAAGTTGTAGTGAGGAGCATCTATCTGGTGCATAAATAAGCTTATGTGCACTGATTAGTTGGGTATATGACAGATGCTCAGGCAGTTCTAACCAAGATAGTGTTTTTAATACAATACAATGATTTTTTGGGGTTAGGTGTTTGCAGTGAATCTTATTTTATTATAGCATATTTACAATTTTGTCTTATCAGATTTATTCAGGTTTGTTAGTATTGGAGAAGCACAGAGAAGAGACGAGAGAAGGAAGGGTCTAGATATGGCATGTCTGCTACAGTCTGTAATGTAATTTTTGGCCGTATAGAGGGAACCTAATTTAATGTTTGTTTTTTTAATGACTTGCAGTATTTGGTGGTTGAATTTTAGTTTTTCTTCAATTCGGACTCCCTAGTAATTTAGTTTGAGAGACTCTTTATCTTTTTGTGTTTTTGGTCGAGTAGATTAGGAAGGAGAACTTAGATCTTAGTCTTTTTTGTGAGTTAAGAAAATTACTTTTGTTTTATTTGGGTTTCAGTAGTAGGCGGTATCTGGACTCTATTAATGTGAAAGAGAGCTAAGTAGTTTAGGGATGGTGGAGTCATCAGTATATCGTTCTATACTGCCAAGATCTGTTGCGTTATGCAGATTGTTTGCAAAAATGTTGAATAAAAGTGGTTCTAGAATTGAACCCTGTGGTACTCCTACTGACAGGGGGCCATTTGATGGCCTGTAGTCTAGAGGACAGATAGCTGTGGAACCAGGACAGGGATGATTAACTGGGTATGCTTCCAAGAGGAGTTTTTCAGGGGGGAAACTGGGTCGAAGGCTTTTGAGAGGTCTATAAAGAGGGAGGACACTAGCTTGTCTTAATTTTTATATTGGATAATAGCATTTAAGATATTTAAAAGGGTTGTAATGCTATAATTTTGCTGGAAGCCATATTGTGTCATGGACAGAGGGTTATTGTCTGTAAGGTTAATGAGTTGACTATGAGTGCATCTTTCTAGTATTTTAGATAAAGGAGATAAAATAGCCATAGGTTTGTAGTTGAAGAGTTCAGTTAAGATGCCACCTTTGTGGAATGGAATTATATATGACATTTTCCAAGTGCTAGAGACTTGGTTTTCTTTTAAGGAGTGATTGATTAGTATAGAAATGGGTAGGGCCAGTGCTTTGGAAGCTAGCTTTAGGAATTCAGCTGGTAAACTGTCAGCTGACAGGGTAGTTGGTTTTAATTTGTCCAGTAGTTTTTTATTGTGGATGTTAGGACTGTCTTAATGGTAAAGCTGTTGGTAGTAACCCTTTCAGGTGGTCTTCTTCTTCTTCTTCTTCTTTCGGCTGCTCCCATTAGGGATCGCCACAGCAGATCAACTGTTTCCATTTCTTCCTGTCCTCTGCATCTTGCTCTGTCACACCAACCACCTGCATGTCCTCTCTCACCACATCCATAAACCTTATCTTAGGCCTTCCTCTTTTCCTGTTACCTGGCAGCTTCATCCTTAGCATATTTTTCCCAATATACTCTGCATCCCTCCTCAGCACATGTCCAAACCAATGTAATCTTGCCTCTCTGGCTTTGTCTCCAAACCTTCCAACCTGGGCTGACCCTCTAATATACTTATTCCTAATCCTGTCCATCCTCGTCACACCTAGTGCACATCTTAACATCTTCAACTCTGCCATGTCAAGCTCTGACTCCCGCCTTTTTAACCCTTTCAGGTGGTAATGGGTAGAAAGTTGATTGTATATTATGCTGTAGTAGTGATAGGATAGCATTTCTACAATACATTTTGAATTATGTGGCAATATTGTCATTGTTATTATTTGTGAGTGCTGGGGGGTGAGGGATTGGCTAGAGTGAAGAAGTTTTTTTTTTTTACAGAGGACCATAGTTTGGAATTGTTTTGATATTTGTTTTGAAGTGCAGAGTAGTAGCATTGTTTATCTGTTTGTGTCTGTTTTTTGCAAGGTTTCTAATATGTATGAAAGTTTGGAAGGCTTCTTGAGTTCCTTTTGTGTGCCATAATTTCCATGCCTTGTCCATTTCTTTAAGAAGATCTCTAGTTTCCTTTGTAAGCCAGGCTGTTGGGACAGATTTCTCTGTCTTTGATCTGACTGGGGCCATTTTGTTTAGGATATTCAGGAAGGCATTAGTAAAGTGGGAGATGGTGTCAACGGGGGATAGAGTTTTGAGTATATTCCAGTGGCACAGATGAGGGGTTGAGACAAAGGGGTTTTTGTAAAATTTTTTTAGGTTATTTGTCCAGTTATATTTTATTGACCTATTTAGTTTTAGTCAATGTTCATAGGTGGTTATTATATTGACCTGATGGTCTTTATAAGCCTAGCCGTGTATACCCAGTATAATACTAGAGAAACTCAATATAGAGAATCTTGCCTAAACTCAAGATCTTACTTAGCAATGACTGCCCATATCTAGGAGGATCATAGGTGAAATCCCCAGCAGGAATTTAAGGTTTCCCATCCAGTCATCCAGGCTATGCTTAAACAGGGTCATAGAGGGGCTTTGTTTAATGTAAAATGGTAGCCTATTCCAGAGGAGTGGCAACCTCTGAGAGACACATCTGTCTCTCCAGCAGGTCCTATTTATGTTGCAGGCCAGGTTAAGGTCCCTGGAGTGGGTGACCCTTGTCCCATTTGACTTGTGGATGTGCAGCAGTTCCATTAGTTTGTATTCAAGATTACTCTGTAGGCCAAACACAAGTCTCCTCTAAGTATTCTGGATGCTACTGAATACAGTGATAGTGACTTTAGTCTTTCAATGTATGGCATAGGTTCATAGGTGTGTACTAGGCTAATGGCCCTGGAAACTTTACAAACCTAGCCCATAGGATTACCCTGGCATCGTTCCTCCAGACCATAGTTCCAGTGCCTCTGTCGAGTAGAGCCACTGGAGTGAATCCCAGGGTGAATTTTCTATTTCCCATCTACTCATCAAGATTTCTCTTGAAGAGGGCCATTTAGGTGCTCTGCTTTACATGTATGGGAAGTCTATTCCATAGCATGGGCAGTCTCTGGGTTATGAACCTGTCCCTCCAGCATGTTCTGTTGATTGTGGTAATGAGGTTGAGGTCTCTGGAGAATGTGGAGGGATTGGGATTTCTTTAGATGCAGCATTTCTAACAGAGCTGGATCAGACATGGCTTTGTAAGTCAAGCAGAGATCGCCTCTAAGTAGGCAATATGAGACAGAAAATAGTTGGAGTTTTTTTTAGTCTGTCCATGTAGGACAAATGTTTAAGGTCTAGGATCCTCTTTGTGAGATACTTTTGTGGCCTCTCCAGTTGTTGCAGGTGTTTAGTGAGGTACATGCCAAATGGGGCATTGTACTCAATGATTGGCCTAATGAGGGAAGAGTAGAGGGAGACAATGACCTTTTTCTTCCTAGATGCAAAACCCTTAGTAATGAGATGTGCTAGAGACCCTGAATTTTCTTGGTTAGAAATGTCTGGGGTCTCTCAGGTTACCTGGTAAGGTACATATGAAAGGGAGCATTGTACTCAGTTACTGTCCTGATGAGGGTTGAGTACAGGGGTGTTATGACCTCTTTTACTCTTGAGGCAATGCCTTTGCTAATGAGGTATGCAATGTAGAATGCCTTTTCTTATCACAGTAGCCATATACTGGTCAAGGTTTAGGCTACAGTCAACTTGCATTCCGAAGTCTCTCACTACTGAGTTGTTACTTAGGGTATTATTATTTATATGATAGTCTGCAGAAATATAATTTTTACCGAAGGGGATGATAATGCATTTTGTAGCACTGGGTTTGAGTCCATGGCTTTGGCATCAATCATTGGTTTGTATAAGTCCCTCATGAAGTATATTGACATCGTTTGGGGATTCAATGATTGCACCTAAGTTGCAGTCATCAGTAAACTTAGTCTGCCACAGCCCCTCTGTTTTGGCCTGAACTTCTGAGAAATATATTCCAAACAATAGGGGGGCCAGAACTGACCCCTGTGGAGCCCCACTGGTGATAGGGCTGCTGGTTGAGGGACAGTCCCCAACTCTGACTGAGTGTGATCTATTGGTGAGCTAGTTAGCAACCCACCTGATGAGATAAGGTTGATATTCAGCTGGAAGAATTTGTCAGTGATGCCTGAATGTGGGATGTCAAAGGCCTTGGCTAAGTCAAGGCTGGCTGTATGCACAGATTTACCTTTGTCTATGGCTCTGGTTACATTTTCGAAGAAGTCCAACAGGTTTAACAGGCATGACCTGCCTTTGATAAAACCAAACTGTGTCAGATCAAGGGTTTAAAGATCACCTATATCCTTAATAAGGTCCATGATTATTTGTTCCATGGCCTTACAAATATGACTGGTTAAGCTTATGAGTCTGTAGTTCCCAGGGTTTGTTGCTGTACCTCCTTTATGAAGGGAGATGATGGTTACTGTTTTCCATTCAACAGGGACAAAACTAGTACACAGGCTGTGGTCGAAGAGAGTAATGTTTTAGACCATTTAAAGAGCAACCTGGGATGCCATCTGGTCCCACAGAGGCTGTGTTTTTGGCTTTGGAGAGAGCATTAATGACTTCTTCTTTGGAGATGCAAGGTGGGGGCGATGTAGAGGGAATGCTTTGTGGACTGTTTGGAGGGGACAGGGGGGTAAAATTTTTGCCAAACCTGTTGGCTAATAGGTTAGCAATATTCACAGGATCAGCTTGTATGATGCCATCTATAGCTAGTTCAGCACATATCTGGGTCCTACCTTTAGGTTATGGATATAGCTGAAGAATGCCTTATGGTTATCCTTAGCTATGGTTGCTAATTGTTTTTTTTTTCAAAGTTGCTCTTAGAGGACTTTACAAGTTGTCTTGTTTGTTTGTTCAAGCAGAGAAATATGTTCTTCCAGTGCTGGGACCTCTCTTTTTTATTCTTAGGCAGCAACTTCTTCTTTTGCTTGTATTACTTATTAATGCTAGATTTCCACCAGGAAGGCTTGCTTTTTCTTGAGGATCTTGTCTTGTTCAGGTACAGCTGTGTCAATCTATTTGTGTAAGTGTTTGTACAGGGCATTTATGTATACCTTAGTAAAGTTGTCAATGTCATCTGTGGGAACAGGAGCTTGGAAATTATTTATGCCATTCCTTAGGAGGGTATAATTAGCTTTGGTGAAATTGTTTAGCCTGATTTCACATAAGAGGGGTTCAGGTGTTATAGCTACTTCAAATGTGACTGATTTGTGATCAGATTTAACCAGTGAGGGTCCTATACTTGTGGTGGTGCAACAGTTACCCATGTTGGTGAGGACCAGGCTGAGAATATTTGAGGCCCTTGTGGGGTTACATACTATTTATTCCAGGGCATTAGTATTAACAAAGTCCAGGAGCCTTTGTGCAAGCATGTTGGTACTTGTAGAACTTTCCCAGTCAATGGAGGGATAGTTAAAATTGCCCATGACTGGAGTGTTTCGATGCAATTTGATTGACTCAAGTTGGTCCAAATAAGCAACGTGGGTATCTTGGTTCATAGAAGGAGGCCTATAGCTAACTACGACTTGAAGGGGGTCTTACACACAGTTAGTCGAACATGGAGTAACTCCATGGAGTTTTCCTGTCTAACCAGTCTAGAGGTGTACTTATCTTTGATGAAGATAGATACTCCTCCTCCTTTGGTTCTCACACATTCATTTGTGATCTGAAAGTGTGGAAGACATTGTAACCGTACAAGACCAGGGTACTCTCTGTGGCACTGAACCAAGTTTTTGTGACTGCACATACATCAACTTCCTCCAGGGAGAGGAGTGCTTCCAGAGAGTGCAGTTTCTGATTTAAACTCCTAGTGTTTAGCAGCATAACCTTTAATTTACTTGTGAATGATATTTTCAAGTCAGAAATTTTGTTCTTGAGACATTGCCTAAAAAAGGCGCTGGGGGGAGGCAAGTGCCTTAGCCAGTAACTGAAAGCCTAGAGGTGACAGGTGAAGACTATCTCTGGCAAAGCAGCTTGGTCTATTAGCCTTGTCATTCCAGGCTGACAGGAACTTGATCCCCTTAGAATGACACCACAAACTAAGCCAATTGCTGAAGTCAATCATTTTTGTTTATATTGTGGTATCATCCTAGTTGAGAGTAGAATGCTTTTCAAGGCTAGGGACTTACCTGTCTGGGACACATATTCATAGTGCTCAATCATGTCACTCTTAATATAGCCCACTGAGGTACGTCTCAAGTCTTTCACACCAACATGAACTATGACAGAGTCAAAACAGTACCTGTAGCTGATAGACTTAAGTGCATGTGTGATCTGATGGATCATGGCACACAATAGACAGTTGACCATAACTTTCACCTTGTCCAGCCTAGTGAGTGTGACATATGTATCTTACAATGGAGTCACCTATGATTAAAACATTTGGTTTAGATGTGCTTTGCCTTCGGGGCTTATTTGGTGAGACACTGGTGCTTATGTTTCTATGTGTATTGAGTGCTGTAGGTGCTGTATTAGGTGCAGCATGTTTGTGTTTGGAAGGTCTCTGTTGTTTAGTAAGGTTTCTGGTGAGTGCGTCCAGGTATGATGATTTATGTGTTGAGTGCATGGTTTGCGTAGGAGGTGTACTATGTGAGCTGACAACCTGTTCGGTGTTACTGTTCTGTGGTCAAGAGAGCAAGGATTTCAGATTCTTAGTGTAGATGCATCTCTCATAAATTGTACTTGAGTTACTTAGGAGTAGAGGGTTGTCAGTGTACATGAGGCACTTGCTATACTGCCTCAGGATACCCAAGTCAATCAGGCTGGTAGGAGAAATAGAGGGAAACTGACCATCCATAATGCTAGGTTAAATCCTGTTTTCACAGAAGGGAGAGAAAATGTAAGGGTGTGGTATAACTGGATGCTCTAAATGGGCTCTGTACTAATGGGGTGCTGTATAAAGCGTCTATACTAGTGGGAGTTCTCTAAATGGTATGAGACTATTGTAGATTTTGTGGTTTTTGGGAATGTGTAAGGGGCAAAAGTGCAACTGAGGTGCTCTCTGAGCATGCAATTTAAGGACTTCTCGGCAAGGATCACAGGGAACTACTAAGGGAACATTTATCTGCTGAAAGTTTTACCTCTATAACCACCAGTGGTTACCCCTTCTGTGCAGTAGTGCATGATGGTGCACAGAGGTGTACTACGCATAAACAGATGAATACAATAGAGCAATTACTGGTCACCTAACTCTGTGCAGCTGTGTTAAAACAAGTGCAAATCCACGCAAATGCTGGATTTATGTAACAACAGTGAGCAAACTGAATTAAACAATAAAAAGGTCAAAACTGAGCCCTGTGCCAGCAACCCTCAATCATATGAGTCCTAACTGCACTCTCCTTCCACAAGGATGCAGAGGGGCCCACTCCAACAAAAGATAGCCTGGTTTAGTGCTCATTTTAAGAAAAAGAACCAGATTCAGCAGGTCCGAATCTAGTATATGCTACAGCAGACAAAAAGTGCAACAAGTAAGCAAGAACAGTTTTAAAAAATCAGCAATAAAGCAAAAATACAGTATAAAATTGTACTTATGGTTAGCAGAATGCAACAGATTCCTTGGACTGCACAGATGAATACAGCAGAGTAGTGGCTGGTCGCCTAACTCTGCGGAGCTGTGTTAAAACAGTGAGTGCCTCAATATATATTTTGGGACATGATCACTAGAATTATCTGGTAGGTATCCACTAAGGTTTACAGTAGAGGTTTTATTCATTAAGATCCAGTCACGTGTTGATTGTCTATTTGTTTTTCTATTCAATCTTGTGGTGGTTTGTATGAGATGAAAGAGACCATAGAGATTCAGGGACTTTGAGGGCATATCTGAGTTATATGACTGCCAACAGATATTTAGGTCTCCCATATTATGGTTTCTTGATGAATGATCTGTATATCCAATGGAATGTTTCCTCAGCTGTAGTTATGTTATTTTGTGGGAGAATAAAGATCCTTGCCATGGTAATGGATTTTTTTAGGTTAACATGGAGATGTGTGAGAATTATTTCTGTTTTTTATATATGGGGGGTTTAAGGGTATGTAGTCTTAAGTCAGTATTATTATTTTTGTGTGCTACAGCTATGCTGCCTTCTTGTTTGTATGTCAGCCATGTGTATGTTGTAGCCAGGGACTATTTATTTATTTACTGACATTTGATTACCAGGAAAGTCTGACTGGATAGAAGCTCATTTTCAGCAGAGGCCCTTGGAAAAAACAAATTATTACAAACCATTTTAAGAGCAATAATATTACCATCTTCAAAAATAAAACAAAACATTTGAAGTTTATACAGTTATAACAAATTAGACATAATATAAAGACATTGGTTAAAATCGATACAAGGTATATGACAATCATTTAAAATTTAGAGAAATTTTAATAAAGATAAGTTAGTCTGATACCAATAGGAATTGAGTATGAGGTGAGGGATAACAGGGTTATGTTATATTTAGAGAGAAAGTCAAGGAAGCGAATTAGATAGCAGTAAGGAAGTAAGTTAAGAAGGGACAGTAAGGAAGTATAAGGAATGAAAATGTACTTGTTCCCATTTAAGGATATAGTTTATCCTGGATTTGAGCAAGAGAAGTGCTAGATTTTACCTATTTTAGCTAGGAAGTCTTTCAGAGTGGTTTTGAAAGATGGGAGGGAGGGTTTAGACCGTCACCTGATGGATATAGATAAGGAGTTGCAGGCCTTAGCAACCTTGTACAAGTACAGACAATGCCCAGCAGATTTGCTAGGCTTGTAGACAGACAGGAGTTTTTGGTCACTGTATCACAATAACAGACTGGGAACATAATTGTGTAGAATGATTTTAGTGCTGGGCAGGCAGATGGATGCTGGAGTAGAATTTTAGTTTCTTTTATTTCTGGTTTTAGTCCTGTCTCCATTAAAATGGCTATATCAGGGGAGTATTGACCTCGAAGGGCATGAAATTCATGTATCTTATTTGATATGCTTATTAGGTTCAGGTTTTTGAAGCACAGATTTGATTCTTAGATGGATGGTAAAACTGCTGTTGCATTGTAACAATTCTACTACACAGAGAAATAAAGAGAAGTGTTGTTTTTTATCTGATTTAAAATTCATTTTAACAGTCTGGATCTGCTTTAGCTAAGGTCTTTAAGGCTATATTAATGACTGTAGTACATAGTTGCACTGCATTTTTGCTGTTTTAATTGGTGTTACTGTTGCTATTAAGACCTGTTTTTTTCCTTGTGTGATGAATGTGTCAGGCTAGTTCTGGACTTGTCTTTGCATTGGGGAAGTTCCAGGCCATTCAGCTCAGAATAATTGTTTTTACTTTCTCACCCACCCTGTTGTAGTTTTTTTTTTCTTAAACCCAGGGTATCTGTTATTGCCTACCCTTTATGATAATTTGCCCTCTCCCTGTTTATTGGCTGTTGACAATAAGCACAAAACTATCAAAACTATAATTTTGCAAAATCTCTCCCCTTAAACTACTAACTAGGCTAAAAGACCTTTGATAAAATTGTTTAATATTGAGTGAACTATAATTAGTTTACTGTTTTTTGCTGATGGCAGAAGAAAGTTTCTTGACCAGTTGTTTTGTAGAAATGGAAATAATAGCAAATCCACCCAAATATCATTCTAAAACCAAACTCCAAGCAGTTATAGTTACCTCTGCCCGCAGAGTCATTTCTATCAGTACCATGGACCAGCACTTCCCCACATCTCTAGCCAAAATGATTAAGATGGTTATCTTGAGGCAGTGTAAGCATTGTCTCATGCCATCTGACGATCATCTATTACTCAAACAGGACAGCACAGTGTGTGAGAGATGTACTTATATAATATCCTTGGAAGAAAAAATCTCACACACAGTAAAGTGTGACTCCAAAATCATCAGCCCACCAGGAAATCCATCCCCGGTTTGGCACCTATGTCTCTAATGGGCACAGGCAGCCTGTAAATGGTTCATCTCCCCGGCCCCTGCTTCTAAATATTTCATCTCCGAAGACCCTGCTTACACTTATCAAGGACATCAGAACTTGTGAGAGATTTGGGATGCATGGCTAGGCTTAAAGGCCCTCGTAGTATTTAACCTAATAAATGCCTATGAACCTATGAGCCGTACATCACACATTGCACCTCTCCATGGCCATCACAATATACATAATTCATCATATCGCGAGGTTCTAAGGATTAACTTGCCTAAACCTGAAAGAGATCCAAAACATAGCACAGGAACAAAGCACACTCAGCATATTAAGCCTACTTCCTTACATGACACATGCTGCCCAAAATCACAGATGCTGAGTCTATATGGCAGGCATCAACACAACCAAACATTCTTGTTATAGGTGACTCCATTGTAAGACATCAGGATTTGCTTCATACCAGGCTGAGTGAGGAAAGACTGATGGTTAGTTGCTGGTCTCGTGCCACGATCCATCAGACCATGTATGCACTCAAGTCCTTCAACAAGTACTAGTATGACTTTGTTATAGTTCATGCCATTGTTAATGACTTAAGGTTTACCTCCTGGGGGTTATATGAAGAGGGACCTGAAGGCACTTATGTGGCATGAATAATGAGGATATGGGATATATAGTCAAGTCCTGTTTATTTGAGAGACCATTGTATCAAGCTCCCCACACTCCACCACATCCACTTTCTTAATATAACACATTACAGGATTGCCCAGCCTTGAAGCAAGTGCACCAGTTTTGATGAAATGGTCTCCTGAATAAAGAACACTCAACTAACTGTACAGTTACCAAAATAAAAACCAATATAATGTGTACTTTGTACTGTATTCCAAACTCACAAGGGACAGGGAATTAGCTGCATAGAAAAAACATACTCAGAAAATGTATAGGATGGTCAGTTGCACACTAAGTGTTTTCCCCATTATTTTGAAACAATCTGTTCTTACTGATATTATATTCATTCTTGTAAAGGGAAAACTCCCAATGGGATGATGTAAGGAATGGGAGACAAATGGGGCAATTGGGTACCAGGAAGCTAAGATAGATGGTCAAGCAGGTACAGTTGAAAATAAAAACCGAAAAACTCTACTATAGCACATTTCATTTAAAAACACAGTGCCAGGAAGGGAATCTTGGCCAGTCTGTATTCTCTGCATGTGTCATACAGGAATGAAGCTTGGAATATTCTTAGATTTCTCGCATGCTTTGCAATGCAGAACCAAAGGGGTAGGTACCTTAAGGTAACAGTAAGAAATATTACCTGTTGTGATGTTTGATCATACTAAGGTAGATACAGCAGTTTAATAATATTACCTAAAGAGGTCAGGTGCAATGAGTCTGATTAAATTACTGCACCGCCTTGACAGAGTGTAAAAAATAGGGGCTGGAAGACAGGATAACCAGTGTAAAAAGAGGGAAGAAAGATACCCTCATCTGGATGAGCCCCTTCCCCAAATCTATGGCAGAATTTTTTAAAGTGAGCAGGTACAAGATATTTTAGGTCAAGCACTATTTACCTGTTACCCAAATCTCCTGACCAGGTTAATGGGGTAATCAAAGGATAAAATAAATTGCATGGTGATATCTGTTTTCCTGGAAATGTGTTGTTTAATAACCTATGCTTTTTATTGTTTATGACTAAACTGTCACTTAGGGAGTGCATGCATAAAGTCTTGAAACAGATTAAAATTTTATTTTTAGGTTAAAATAGACTGGAGCCCTGAATGAAATCTGAAATGTAGCCAGGATTTTTGGAACTATGCACTGACTTGTACACCATCTTTCAGAATGAATATAGCCCCCCACCAACATACAGACACACACACACACACACACACACACACACACACACACACACACACACACACACACACACACACACACACCGAATGCAGGGTTCCATACAGCATTCCGTTGTAGTATTCTAATCATAACCTATGATCAATATGCCAGGACTTTTGTATTTACATTTTAGTTCATATCTTTGCACAAAACAAACAAATAATTACAACAAAAGTCTATTCTAAGGTGTATGAGTATTTGCTCTCCAGTCTGGAGCAGTGAGGAGGAACAGTTGTTAACGTTGTGCTTAGAGTTTTTAAATCAGGGTTGCACATGTAGATAAAAAATATAAAAAAGAAGGCATGTGGTTTATCAGGCAATGCATAATGTCTAATATACAACAAGATCAAATGTCTTTTACATATTTACAAAAAAGCAACAAAAAAACCCCCAAAACAAACACATAAAAAAAACTTCTGATATCTGCAAACCCATCCATCAAATTTACCATGTCACCTTTGTGAATATAAGAACAGCTGTAGCTTTGCAAATAAAACTTGAGGTGTGCATAGAGTTTTACATTTTAGGTTACTATGTACTTCTGAATGTTGGAAATATAGTAAAACAAGATTTGTTAGCTTCAGTGGAGTCCGGTGACACATTTTTCTGTATAGGTACCAAAGGTGCACATTTCCACATATGTAGGTCACACCCCCTTCTGATGAAATCAAAAACAATCTAAGAAATATGGAATATGCACCCTAAAGTACTGGACATTAAATATACAACTCAGGTTGTAAAATGCAGATAAATGTGGATAGTAGCTCATGAAATGATAAAAGAAGAAAATAGTATGCAAATAATGACCCTTAAAATAAGACGCCCATCTTGTATCGTACTGTGTAGCTATAACCTATGAAATGTAAACCAGCAGCTGGTTATGTAAGCAAGTTCATATTACATAGTGTAGCTAAGGAAAGGGAAATAAAGTATCCAGAGGATGGTGGTAAATGTGCCAACACTGCTCACTAACATCAAGTATCACAGGATGGTGGCAAGTGCGTCAACACTACTCACTAGCATCAAGTATCCCCAGGATGGTGGTAAATGTGCAAATACTGTTCACTAGCATCAAGTATCTCCAGGATGGTGGTAAATGTGCAAACACTCCTGACTAGCATCAAGTATTCTCAGGATGGTGGTAAATGTGAAAACACTGCTTACTAACATCAAATATCCACTGGATGGTGATAAATGTGCAAACACCATTCACTAACATCAAGTATCCACAGGATGGTGGTAAAGGTGCCAACACTACTCACTTACATCAAGTATCCGCAGGATGGTGGTAAATGTGAAAACACTGCTCGGTAACATCAAGTATCCGCTGGATGGTGGTAAATTTGCCAACACTGCTCACTAACATCAAGTATCCTCAGGATGGCGGTAAATGTGCAAACACTGCTCACTAACATCAAGTATCTGCAGGATGGTGGTAAATGTGAAAACACTGCTCACTAACATCAAGTATCCGCTGGATGGTGGTAAATGTGCAAACACTGCTCACCAACATCAAGTATCTGCAGGATAGTGGTAAATGTGAAAACACTGCTCACTAACATCAAGTATCCGCTGGATGGTGGTAAATGTGCCAACACCGCTCACTAACATCAATTATCCACAGGATGGTGGCAAGTGGGCCAACACTGCTCACTAACATCAAGTAGCCAGGGGATGGTTGCAAGTAGGCCAACACTACCCACTACTTTCAAGTATCTTCAGGATGGTGATAAATGTGAAAACACTGCACACTAACATCAAGTATCCACTGGATGGTGGTAAATTTGCCAACACCGCTCACTAACATCAAGTTTCCTCAGGATGGCGGTAAATGTGCAAACACTGCTCACTAACATCAAGTATCTGCAGGATGGTGGTAAATGTGAAAACACTGCTCACTAACATCAAGTATCCGCTGGATGGTGGTAAATGTGCAAACACTGCTCACTAACATCAAGTATCCGCAGGATAGTGGTAAATGTGAAAACACTGCTCACTAACATCAAGTATCTGCTGGATGGTGGTAAATGTGCCAACACCGCTCACTAACATCAATTATCTGCAGGATGGTGGCAAGTGGGCCAACACTGCTCACTAGCATCAAGTATCCTCAGGATGTGGTAAATGTGCAAACGTTGCTAATGCTTACTAATGTCAAATATCCTCAGGATGGTGGTAAATGTGCAAACATTGCTCACTACCATCAAGGATCCTCAGGGTGGTGGTAAATGTGCAAACACTGCTTACTAACATCAAGTATCCTCAGGACGGTGGTAAATGTGCAAGCACTGCTTACTAACATCAAGTATCCTCAGGACGGTGGTAAATGTACAAGCACTGCTTACTAACATCAAGTATCCACAGGATGGTGGTAGACATGCCAACACTGCTTACTAATATTAAGTATCTGCAGGATGGTGGCAAATGTTCAGAAAGTGCTCACTAACAGGCATCAGTATATCATGTGCCTCGGTACTCTTTTGAGTTTTGCTGCTGTCTGGGTAAAATATGTTGAGGAAAGATAGATATAACTTAGAGAACTTGGTTATGTTTCTGAATACTAGTGGTTCATCCAATTTTGAGGGATGGAAAAAGAGCGATGCAGGACAGCTAATGTGCATGTCTGCATAAGACTGCTACTAATCCAGTACAGCCAACCCCTTACCAAAATGTTACAAACAAGGCATAGCGAAACATGATGCATCTTCTTACAGCATGACACTTTAAAAGATAATAGGCTGCATTCATAAAGGTTACCAGTTAGTCTACACTATGTGTACACTTAGTATAACCTTTCTGAGTGAATAGTCAGCACAAAATGTACACACGACTGATGGATGCCTGTAATGAACAGAAAGAGAAATCAGTTTCCAGGAATAGAATTAAGATATTTTTCCTAACAGACACTATTAAGCATTGCTTTTTGGTTTTGTTTTTCACAAAGATAGTGGTGGCTGCAAAGCATGCAATAAGGAAATCAGTTATTGGGAGGGGGTTCTACAGTTCTACTGAGGCAGCAGGTTAACTAGACCTCATACTTTAGCTAATAATTAGACTTTTCTTTCCTTGTTAATGATGGACGTTTGAGAATATTTTGGCATTTAGAAAAGGATAAATATTTCCGATTTATAGCTGTTTGAATGCAAAACAGCTATGATGCACAATGAGAAAGCTTTTGAGTCTAAAACTATGGATGCTAATTCCCTGCAAAGCATAAATAATTTATGATGATGATGCCACTGTATGTGCCTGCTGCAGAGATTGAAAACCTGTTCTTCATCATTGGCATAAGTCACGGCTTCTCCTGCTCTTGGTCAAGAATAAAGAATTTGATAAAATGCAGTTTAAAAGTGTTCTCAAGGTCTTGAACCTGTGGCATCAGAGCATGTGTTTCGCATTTTAATTTCTTTCCCCATATTGTCGGGGGGCAACATCCTAGTTATGAGTTTCAGGTAATTGAATACTCTATCTGCTCTCAGCAACATATTGAAGAAATTTTGATTTAAGAATGAGTTACTGTTTTGGGCTCTGTTATAAGTAGTTTCACCTCTGGAAAGCTGTGTTAAATGGTTGCCCTGTGGAGCAGCAGACAGATTTAAGTCATTACTGAGTGACTTGCTTTTTAGTTTTATTCTTCTACCTGTTTCATGGACACAGTCTACAAAAGAGGTTTAAATCAGTGGTATGTCCTTGAAGTGAAAGTCTGCCTTGTACTCCAGCAGGTAAATCCATAAATGAATCAAGTATTTGACAGCTATTAGCATTTGAAATTATGTACAATTAATGTGAGATGGGTGCCTGTGAGAAAGCAGGATCTGTAGTCAACTCTTATGTCATTCATGTTCACCTTCTTGGTCATTTTTGAGTAATACTACATTACAGAAGATGTGTAGATTGCCAGAATGTATAAACAAGGGGAACATATGTTGCATTTGTCTGATTTAGTTTCTAATAACTGTTTGAGGCCTATAAACATTAAATGCCTGTTTTCAGATTACATGAAAAGTAAGAAATCTCATGTTAGCGCATAATGATTGAGCCGTAGCTTACTCTTTCAGTTCCTGGTGCCATTCCCCAATATGATGCCTCTTAATTCTAAGTTGAAGAGTAAAAAAAAAAAAAAAAGACTACAACCTGATTTGATTGTCCTCAGCAGAGCAATGTACATTCTCTTTGATCTGTCTGCCTCATCTATTAAGATGTGGAGCAAAAACAAAAAGGTTCTCATACACAAGGACAGAAAAAAGAACTGTTTCTTCTGGAAGAAAGGCTTTCTGCATCTTATACCGCACACAAAGTGCTAAAGTGCTTCAGCCATCACTACAAATGCACCATTAGTGTGAATGCCAGTGGTGCACTGCCAAATGATCGGCATCTCCTGATTGCGTTCTCCAGCGCCTTGTGCTTGGGGTAACTCACCCCTTCGTGCAGCCCTAGCTGCACATGCAGACTTACACAGAGAAAACTAGACAGTAATAGCAATGTTTAAAAAAAAAAAAAAAAATATATATATATATATATATATATATATATATATATATATATATATATATATTGCTATAGACATAGATACACAGTAAGTTACTAAGTCGGAATTACAGAATCAATGAAGCATATATTAACTAACTGTGAACACTTGTGCATGCCTATTCTTTTAGTTGAAAATTTTCGGTGTCACAGAAGGTGCACACATACCCCAGAAACCTGACAAATACAGAGTCCCACATTCCTCATAGGTTCATAGGTTTAGAGGTTCATAGGTAAGTACTAGGCTAGATGCCCTTGCAGGCCATTTCAGGCCTGGCCAGGTTCCCTTTTTGTGCTTGAATGAACCTCTCCCATTTGGTTATAGATTGGCTTTACCCATCCCATAGCTGATAATTGTATGTTATTCCTAATGAGAATAACTGGGATCATACCATAGATAATTTGGGGGGGGGGGGGCATGCACAGGATAAAGCATTTAGGAGCTGCTTCTGTCCATTACTAGTACAGGGACCAGTCCTGGGGTAAATTTGCTGTTTCTCATCCATAGATCCAAATTGCACTTGAATATGGACATGAATGAACTTTGTTTTATGTGGATGGGAAGTCTGTTCCAATGCAGTGGTATCCTCTGCATGATATACCTGTACCTCTAAACCCTTCTGTTGGTGTTGAAAAACAGATTTAGATCCCTAAACACAGTATTTCTGATGTCATTTGACTTGCTGATGTGCAGTAAATCAATCAGCAATGGGTCAGAGAATGCCTTGTACGAGAGACACAGGTCACCTCTTAACAGTCTATAGGATACTGAGTATAGTGACAGGGCTTTGGGTCAGTCCATGTAGGAAATGATGTTTAGGCCTTGTATCATTTTAGTATGGTGTATCTATGGGATTTTCATTTGTTGCATGTGCCTGGCCAGATACATTCCAAAGGGGCATTAGGGCTGGGTAAAGGGGGGAAATGACATCCCTAGATCTAGACACAATCCCTTTGTTTATAAGGTGTGCAATATAGAAGGACTTTCTTACAACAATAGACACATGTTGGTCAAAGGTTAGGTCAATGTCCACATAAGTTCCTGAATTCTGAACAACTGGGTCAAATCATTGGGGAGTTTTGTTAATGTGGTAGCTCCCTGTGGTAGATGACTTTCCAAAGGAAACAATAATTCAGATTTGGCATTTAGTTTCAGACCTGTTGCTTATTCAAAGCAAACCATCTAGAAGGATGGCTAAGTCATTTGGGGATCCAATTACTTCTAAATTACAGTCTCATGCAAGCTTAGTTAGTCAGAGCCTTTTGGTACTGGCTTTTGCTTCAGAAAAGTAGATGCTAAACAAGAGAAGTCCCAGCAAAGAACTCTGGGAGAACTCCACTGGTAGCTGTTCTTTTTCTGAAGGTAAGTTCCCCTATTTTGATTATCTGCTTCCTATCTGTGCTCCAGTTGACAATACAGCAGGTGGCATAGGAGGCTTATTCTCAGTTTGTTTAGCTTTTCTACCAAACCAGATTGGGGAATTGTGTCAAAATCTTTGGCCAGGTCGAGCTATGTGGTGCGCACTATTTTGCCTTCATCCATTGCTTTGGTGACCCTTTCCAAAATGTCTCCCTATACCCTGATTAATTAATTCCATGATAAGACTTTCCATGGTTTTGCATATGAGGCTGACTTATGGGTCTGTAATTGCCTGGGACTGTGGAAAGAACTCCCTTATGTCTCCCATAAACCTTTCTTTATTGTTTATGAAACACATGGGCCTTGCTGCTGCTTTTTGCTGCACTGTAACCCTATGTGTTGTATGCCATGTTTAGGAATCTATCTGTAATACTGAGGTAAGCAAACAAACAAGCAAATTAATGCATACAAAATGGATGGCAGAGAAGTCTTTGTTAGTGATTACTGCTCCTGCACCATTACCTCCACTCCATATGCAATTTACTGAATCTCTGCTACTTAGAAGGTGGTCAGTAACAGTAGGAGTCATCAAGCTGTCCATTATTAAACTTTATTGGCAGGTCATAGGATCATAGCATTATAGGAGGTTACCAGGCCAACGGCCCTAGAGCCTTTTTAGGCCTAGCCATTCATAACCGATTTTCCCAATTATCAATACACAAGGACTAGAACGGCTCTGGTATATGACTGTGCTTTAGGACATTTACATACTTCCCTTATCAATAAGGGCTACAGGTGACAAGCCAGGGCTAAATTTGTGATTTCCCATCCATTGGTCCAAATTGTGGTTGAATAGGCTTAGGGAAGAGCTCTGCTTCACATGAATGGGAAGTCTGTTACAGAGAAAGGGCAATCTCTGAGACACATACCGCCACTCCAACATGTTTTGTTTATGTTACATTCTTAGTTTAGATCTTTAGATTGGGTAATTCCAGTGCTGTTTGTAGGTGATAGAGTATATGACAATATTGCACATGTGCAATATACCATGCTGGAAGGTGATGTATATGACAATATTGCACAAGTATTATATGCCATGATGGGAGATGACAGAGTATATGACAATATTACATATGAATAATACTCCATGCTGGCAGGTGATAAAGTATATGATAATATTACGCATGCATAATACACCATGCTAGCAAGTGACAGAGTATATGACAATATTAAACATGTCGAATACACCATGCTGTCAGCTGACAGAGTATATGACAGTATTACATATGTATAACATGCCATGCCATGCTGGGAGGTCACAGAGTATATGACTACTCCTGCAGCATTACCTCCACTCCATATGCAATGTATTGGATCTCTGCTTTCTAGAAGGTATAATAGACCATGGTGGCAAGTGACAGAGTATATGGCAATATTATGCATACATAATTCGCCACTGGGAGGTGACAGAGTATATAACAATAATACACATGTATAATATGCCATGCTGGAGGTGGCAGAGTATATGACAATATTGCACACATATAGTACACCTTGCTGGCAGGTGACACAGTACATGACAATATTACACATGTATAATATGCCATGCTGGCAGGTGACAGAGTATATGACTGCTCCTGCAGCATTACCTACATTCCATATGCAATGTAGTGAATCTCCACTGCGTAGAAGGTATAATACACTATGGTGGCAGGTGACAGGCAGGTGACAGAGTATATGACAATATTACACACGTATAGCACACCATGCTGGCAGGTGGCAGAGTATATGGCAATAGTACACATGTATAATACATCATGCAACTTACTGTGATGCTGCTAACGCATATCATTGGTAGTTGTTATGGAGCATTATGGGGTCAACATGTCTGATCAGACTGCATAACCTTCAAACAAAATTGCCCATACATTTTAGCTCAAAATCCATTACTTCAAGTGGATAAAATATCTAAACACTTGAAGAGCATGGGAATTTGTGCAAATAAAACACAAAACTAAATGCAAAACAAAAGCTGCCAACTGCACGGCACTGCCCTGACAAAATAATAAAAAGAAAAAAAAATTGCTGTGTCTGGAACTAGAGGTCAACTCACAAAATTCTTTATTGAAAAAACAGCAAGCGGTTTCACTTCAGTAATCAAGGCTTCATCAAACTGATTAACACAAACACATTCATTATTTAAATTATGTGCCATAAACATGTAATCATCGGTCATATTACAACAATCATGTGATTAAAAATGCAAACATTAAACATATAATAATTAAACAAGTAACTCAAAACCTATAAAATATTAATGTAGAATACCCCATTAAATGAAAATGCCATCAATTATACTTAATATGGTTCTTCTTAAGAACATTCTTAAAATTAATGCGGTCATTTAAACTTGGAGAAATAGATGCATCTGTTTCTCCAGGTTTAAATGACCACATTGATTTTAAAAAAGCATTGTTCTTTCACTCTTTCTCAGCTTCCTGTCAGTCTTAGAGCTCACAAAAGACACACAGTTCAAATCTAAACACATTGCTATATAGGCTGTAAGCAATAACAGAATGAAGAAACAATACCTCAAGACAAATTAGTTGAGCAAATTAGAAAACAACCAATTACATATTGAGCAAGTCTGGGTAAACCAACACTGTTACATGTATCAGGTCTTAACAGTTGGAAAGCAACTTGGAAATCTAGATGGACACCACATTACCAAGTAAAGGAGCTCTTAATAATATTGATAATAGCACTGGTGAAACTAAAATGTATTTATTTATTTGCATTTGTTTAACCAGGATAGTCCATTGGGCTCGAAGAACCCGTTTTCAATGGAGTCCTGGGGAGAAGAGCTCCACATACAGATTACACAAAGATGAGGATATACATATACATTACATGGGGTTAAACATTGTACAGTTTATGTAATTAAACATGTAGAGAGAGCTAAAAACACAGGTTATAAGAGCAACAATATATATTTTTTTTGAGGAGAGTTAGTTAGTATGCTGGTAGCCAATGTGTAATGCTACCTGGGATTATGAGTGACAGAAGAGAAAAGTACTAGTGTAAAGAGTAGGTTATAAGGGGTGAGAGCAGTATACTGGTAGCCCATGAGTAATGCTACCTGGTGTTTAGAGTGAAAGAAGGGAAAAAGTACTAAAATCAGGTAAGAAATGTAAATAAAAGCTGAAAACCTGTGATGAGGAAACAATACTTGCTATTTTTCATTTTTACGACAAAATATGAAGTAATTTGCAGAACTGAACAAGATGCAGGCACTCGATGCACTCCTCAGTATGGAGAACATCGACGTCTGTGCAGTAACTGAAACCTGGTTCAAGGCTCCTAAGAGCACCCCAGTGCTACCAGGCTATACCTCGTATCATGCTTTTCGGCCCCAAAACCCGGGCCGAACCACAAAGGGAGGGGGAGTGTCCATATTCATCAAGGACACCCACACCTCCAGGTTAGTAGCAACACATGAAGCATCGGAGACCATACAGGTGCAACTAACCATAGGCAAAACTGCTATACAACTGGTAGCATGTTACAGACCACCCTCCCAATCTCAGGAACCCCACTCAACCTTCATGAAGACATTGGAGGATATGGATGTATCACAAAATACCATCATACTGGAAGACTTCAACTACCCAAACATAGATTGGGTACATTATTCTAGCCTTAACACTCTAGCCCAAAGGTTCCTGGAATTCATAAATTCAAATGCACTGGAACAACTAGTCACCTCTTCCACTAGGGGAGATAATATACTAGACCTGATCATCACAAACATGGGGACAAAATGCTCCACACTGGAGGTATACCCCTCACTAGTGAGATCTGACCACAAACTAATCACCCTGGATATACATATCCCACCTCCACCCCCAGCACAAAAGACCACAGTGAAAAACTTCTCAAAAGCAGACTTCACTCTTCTTAAGACTGAGATGGTATCCTTTAAGCCCACTGGGCCAGTGGATACCATATCCCACAATGCCTAATCCTTCACAAATGCATTCTATGGACATCTCCAAGAATGCATGGATCATGCAATCCCAAATAAATCCAAGTCCCTCTCCACCAAAGGCAAGTGTCCTGTCTGGTGGACCTCAGCCATTAACAAATTGTATAACAAAAGAAGGAAGCTACTGCAAGACAGAGCAAAGTCCCATAAAGGGAAGACATCTCTGATTAACACTAGCAGAAAACTACATTCTCTTATAAAAACATCCAAGGCCAACTTTGAGAGAAAAATCGCTAAGGACACTAAAGATAACCACAAAGCCTTCTTCAGCTATGTTAGAAACCTGGGCGGAAACCCTCAGATATGCTCAGAGTTAGTTCACAACAACAAACTGAATACACTGAACCCACAGATATTGCCAACATTCTGGCTGACAGGTTCAGTGCAAATTTCTCCCCTACCTCACCCCCAAAAGAAGAAATACTTATCCCAGCTGAATGTAATCTCCCTGTCATCTCAGATGTTCAAGTGAGAGCCGCCCTCAACAAAGCTAAAAACACAGCATCCATGGGACCTGACGGTATCCCGGGTTGCGTGCTACGTGAACTCCAAGAGGAGCTAAACCCGCACATAAAAATGCTATTTAACCTTAGCCTTGCTACAGGATATGTACCTGAACACTGGCGTACAGCAACAGTGGTCCCACTCCACAAAGGGGGTACCTCTACAGACCCTGGGAACTACCGCCCCATAAGCTTAACCAGCCTGGCCTGCAAAGCTATGGAAAGAATCATCATGGAACTCATAAACAGAGAAACTGGGGACCTACAGACACTTGACCCCACCCAGTTCGGCTTTGTGAAGGGCAGTTCCTGCCTTTTGAACCTGGTTGAATTTTTCGAAACAGTCACTAGAGCCATTGATGAGGGCAAAGCAGTCCATACAGCCTACCTGGACTTGGCTAAGGCCTTCGACACAATACCCCACTCAGGCATCATAGATAAGCTCAACAGCTTAAACGTAATCCTTTATGTCACTAGATGGGTTGCAAACTGGCTAAAGGACAGAACCCATAAAGTTAAAATCGCTGGAGCAATGTTAGACTTAAAGCCAGTCACAAGTGGTGTCCCACAGGGATCTGTCCTGGGTCCCCTCTTGTTCGGCATTTATTTCTCAGATGTTAAAGCAAACATGGGAGGGTTGTGGCTGACAAAGTTCGCAGATGACTGCAAACTAGGTGCCATAGTCGATACACCAGCGGACACATACATCCTACAAAAAGGCCTCACAGAAATGGACAACTGGTGCCGGAGTCATGGCCTTAAACTAAATGCCAAAAAATGTATAGTCATCCCCTTTGGAAAAAACAATGTACCCACAAATTATCACATAGACAGCAACCCACTGAGTATGGAAAGATTAATCAGAGACCTAGGGACCCAAGTCGACAGCGACCTCTCATTTGACACCCATGTTGCCAAAGTGGTTAGAAAAACATTCTACCTTGCACACCTTATCATGAAGGGATTCACATCCAGATCCAAGGATGTCATTGTACCCCTATACTCCTCCCTCATCAGACCCATGATTGAGTATAATGCCCCATTTGGTATGTACCTCACTCGGCATTTGCAACAGCTAGAGAGACCAGAAAAGTACCTCACCAAGAGGATCAAGGGTCTCCAACATATGTCTTATTCTGCCAGACTAAAGAAACTCCAGCTCTATTCAGTAGTGTACCACCTGCTCAGAGGTGATCTCTGCCTGACGTACAAGGCCATGTCCAATCAGGAACTGATGGACATGCTCCACCACAAAAAATCCAAATCCATCAGAACCACGAGAGCTAAAGACTTAAACCTCGGTACGAGTATGAATAGGACAGGCTGGAGGGATAGATTCATAACCCAGAGGCTTCCCATGCTCTGGAACAAGATCCCAGTTCATGTTAGACAGAGCCCTTCACTGACTGTCTTCAAGAGAAATCTTGATGAGTGGATGGGAGATCGTAAGTTTACCCCAGGGGTCACATCTGTGTCACTACTAGACAGAGGCACAGTAAACTAATTCTATTATATAAGGGGACCTTCACTGTGTCACTACTAGACAGAGGCACAGTATTCTAAATCTATTCTGTGCATTTTTGTACCATTTCATGGGGTGGCGAAAGCCACATCACTATGGCTAGGCTTACAAATGCCCCAGGGCAGATAGCCTAGTACTAAACTATGAAACTATGATGAGACATATGGCAAATAAAAAGTGCTTGCCATTCACTTAAAATCTCATGGACAGACAAACAAGAATTATCAGTATAAAAGATAAAGAAAAATAGCATTATAAATATAACAAATTGGCAGACCTGGAAATCAAACACACGCCAAAAACTAATAACTCAAAAGAAGCAGGATCCAAATGAAATTCCACAGCAAACTTTATTGATTTTGAGTGCTTTTGTTGGCCTTAAGCCTCAGACTTCATCAGAAACACTTGAAATACATTGTAACACACTTAAATATCCTCTTGGTATAGTCACATGATTTTAAAACCACACCCCCCCATTAATTAACACAATTAATTTGTAAAGAAACACAATTCATTGATGGAAACACAGTTCACTCATAAAAAACAGTGCCTAAAATCAAGTGTGAAAAGCTTTTACAATTTGGGCTTTTTCGTAAAGTGCATATGCAATACTTAAATTATTATTAAAATATAAATGCTATTATAGTACTTGAAGTTCATAATAATTATTATAGTACTTAAAATACATGATACAGCTTACAATATATAAAACCTTTGTTCACATGTGAAATTCAGATTTAAGTTTTAAGTAACTACTAATAGACAAGGTGTCATTGAGGCCCGGAGGACTGGTAGCATTGGCACGGAGTTGCCAAATTAACTCCCTATACTCTAACCATATGTCTTTTGGCCCACCCCTCATGTCTTTGTCGATAACTTGCTCCAAACCTGAAAATCTAAAGCAGTGCCCACTATATTCAAAGATATGTCTAGCTAAGGCATTGGACATATTAACTTTCCGAATGTCATAGATGTGTTGGTAAATCTGTTTATTGAAGGCATTTTTAGTTTTTCCTATGTAGAACATACTGCAATGTTGACAAATTGCAATGTATACTAGACACTTTGTCATGCAATTCATCTTATGCATACGTTTTATAATTCTATAACCTTCAATATGCACAAGGTCTGTTTCAAGAACATAAGAACATTGTGCACAATGTCCACATCTTCTCAAACATCCACCCACACTTTTCTGTACATTCCTTTCTAAAATGTTTTTAATGTTAGAACTTCTTTTATAGACAACTACTGGCCTTGATCCCATTTCCACTTTACTTTCTTTAATATCATTTAATATACTCCAATTGTTGCAAATTATATATTTTATCTCACTAAAAACAGGACTAAATGTCAAAATCAGTGCCCTGTTAAAACCTCTGTCAGTGACCCCTATATTCAAGTTATCTATCCCACCATCCAAGGTGTGCGTAGCATTTGTATTTGACACATTAATACCTAATAGGGGAACAAAATGCCCGTTAATTCTTTTGTTAGTAACTTCCTGCAAAATAGGGTCAATAAATACTTCAGGGTATCCTCTCTTGATTAACATATGCTTGAGAGTGTTCATTTAGTCAATAAATTGTTTATAGTCACTGACCATTCTTGCTATCCTCACCCCTTGCCCCTTAACCAATGATTTTTTCTGGTGCAAGGGGTAACTTCCAAAATGTAGCAAAGTGTTCGAGAAAGTGGGTTTTCTGTATATTGTTGAGTTAAACCCTTTTTTGACCTGGTCCTTAGTAATTTTAATGTCTAAGAAATGTATTGTGTCCCTGGTGGATTCCATAGTGAAGGACAAAAAAGTGGTACTACTGTTTAAAAATTCAAAAAAACTGTCCAATGCTTCCTCTGTACCATCCCAAAATATCAGGATGTCGTCCAGGAAATGCCCATAGAATTTGCAAAATTTAAATAACTCATGTTTAAACACAAACATTGTTTCCCATTGGGTAAGGACAATATTGGCAAATAAGGGGGCACATGCTGCCCCCATTGCTACACCAATCTTTTGTTTGAAGTACTGGTTTTCAAACACAATAAAATTATTTGCATTTTATTCCATGTATTTTTATTGCAACAGTTCTTGTCTCTTTAAAATTCTTTGGAATGTTTAGCATTAGCAGCTGGCGCTTCTCTGTCTGTTTGTTGTTGTGTTTTAATTATTTCTTTTTATTTTTTTTGATTTGGATTTATTTGACCACATAAAAGGGTTTGTACCTGCTGCTCTGCTTGGCTGTTACTTCTTTCTGATTATATTCCTCCTATACGGCTTAAGCGCTAACCTGACACAAGTTTAGACTGTCTAACAATAAAATTATTCTCAAGAATTACTTCCGTAAGTGTTCTGAACATCAACATTCTATTGTGTCCAAAAGTGGTGTTGTTGCAAAGGAAATCATAAAACCACTAAATACCTAAAACATGTGGAATGACAGCGAAGTGATCCTTAACGTCTATCGTGGCTAGTGTCAAGTGTTCACAAAATGTTATCCTTACTCTTACTCAAGCAGTCCCAGGAATCCTTAAGGACGTGTTGGTATTTTTCCAACACATTTTTAAGTTGAAAATCCACAAATTTTGCCAAGTTGAATGTTTTAGATGCCTTGGCATCAACAATGGGTCTCATCGAGGGATCAACTATATTTTTATTAATTTACGGGATACCGAAAATAGTCGGTATCCGGGGTGATTTTTGTTGCAAAAAGTTAAATTCACTGATAGTGATCTGTCCATCTAATAACAAATCATTCAAAATGACATCAATGTGCCTGTAAGCTATGTTCAATTCGTTCAGCGATGTTTGTTCATAACTGTCACTAAAAAGGTGCGCGTACATTTCTTCTACTTAGGACCTTTTTTCCATTACCACAATGTCCCCTCTCTTGTCGGGTTTCATTAACCTGATGTTCATGTTGTCACAAATATTTTTTAAAAGGTCACTTTCTTCATGGGAAAGATTAGTTGTACAATCCTTTTTCTTGTATTTCATAAGATTCCTAACTTGATTACTACATACATTTTCAAAAACCTGTAACAAGGGATGTAGTGGGGGATTAAATATACTTGATTTTTTACATTGTGGTACTTGTGTACTATTGATCTCATTGTCAAAGTAAATACACAAATTGATTTTCCTAACAAACATTTTAATCTCTAAAATAATTTTTTTCCACCGCTGGAACCTTAGAAGGCAGGCAGACCTAGAAAGCAGCAACAGAAGAAATCTATATGTGGATAATGGTCTCAGAAAAAACTAAAATGGAAGGCTGCAATAGGTTTGTTAATTAATACTAATAGACTGGTAGGAAATATGTAGGGTAAGGAACTTTGATGGTGCCCTATCCTCCTTTAGGAACTGATGGTGCCCTATCCACCTTTAGGAACTTCATTAACTGCATTTCATTTTATTATTACATTACTCTTAGCAAGGAACAGCTGTAGTACCCTACCTCATTTGATGTGCTGGGGGGAATGCGGTTCTTTATATCAACACTAGAGTAGTTGACAGCCATCTTATAAAAAAAAAAAAAAAAAACAGCAGGTGACTACCCTCGCAAGTGACATTAAAACATCTTGAAGCATACAAACATGTGCATACACACTAATCTCTATGAACTACTGTATACCCACTCACTTAGACAGGCAAAAATTCACACAAAACTCAATTCTTAACATGGCGGAAGCCCTGTACTCTCTGTGCAGACACCCCTCCTTGATTCTTAGAGAACCAACTCTGAGATAACACTTACCTTGGAGTAAAATGCCACTTGTCAGAGAATCACACAAATACCTGTGTTACACAATACCACCTCTCACACCTTTCACCAAACATACCCACCATACATTCCAACAAGCATTCTCACACACACACACACACACACACACAGACACACACACACACACACACACACACACACACACACACACACACACTGCATCTTCCATCTGCACATCAAGCATTCTTGGGTTCGAGTTTTGTCTCTACACATACTGACTGCCTGTAACCAGTCACCCTAGCACACAGATGCCCGTCACAGCTCTCAACCTTTTATCTCCCAAGAGTGGAATACTATCTCTCACAGTCTGGCAGAAACAGGCAAAATGTGCAATGCTTGCTAACAGTTTCAACAAGGAAACTTGCAACATGATTAATAACTGTTTCTTCATGCTTACAAAAATTATAGAAAGTTATTTTGATGAATTAATATAATATAGTATTATTTACCAAATTCAAGTTCAAATTTAAGAAGTTGAGCCCAAGCACTGTACACAAATTACAAACAGGCAGACATAAAAGCATTAAAAAATAAGTAAAACATTAGACAAACAAGTAAAATTAAAACTGAATAGGTGCAATTTTAAAGCATTTTTAAAACCAACCAAAGTAGGAATGACATGCAGCCAACCACATAAAAGATTCCACAAAGTAAGACCTTGGTAACTAAATGAATAATAATCCAAAGAATGAAGGTTGTAAGGTGGAATGGCCCAAAGGTTGAAGAAGCTAGGAGCTGGAACACAGGGTACATGAAGGTTCATACCCCTATAGAAAATCCTGTAGGCAAGGAGGACCAAGGTTGTGAAGGAAAAGGTATACCAAAATAAGAATTTTATAAGTACTGTGATATTTAGTTGGGAACCAATGTAAATTCTGAAGAGTAGATGTTATGTGATAATGTCTTAAGAGTTCCAACAAACAATTGGACAGCAGAACTTTGCAGAAGTTGAAGGCATGCAATATCTGAGACAGGGAGACCAGCAAGTAAAGCATTACAGTAGACCAAGTGAGAAGATATAAGGGCATGGGCTACTATAGGGAAGTCATCGTGAGGAATAAAATGCTTGATCTGGGTGATGTTCTGAAGTTGGAAACAAGATGATTTGACACAGCTGAAATGTAGTCCTTAAGTGTCAGACTGTCATTAAGAATCACCCCAAGGTTGCATACTTAAGGCACAAATTTGTTTTCACCACAATAAGTAATATCAGATGGCATAACAGGAAGGGAAAAGTTTCTCTGGGTAGCATGAATTATCATTGCCACAGTCTTAGAGATGTTGAGCTTCAGCCTATTTCTGACTACCCACTCATAGATAAGTTCCAGATCATAATAAAGGGAAGGAAAGGCAGACACAGAGTCCTGGGAGAACGAGAGGTATAGATGTGAGACATCAGTGCAGCAATAATATTTCAGTCCTCTTGAATGGATAACATCTCCTAGAGGCAATAAGTAGATGGTAAAAAGTAGTGACCCAAGAATACAGCACTGTTGAATGACGCAGATCAGAGGGAAAAGCAGAGGAGGAATTCACTCCTGAAACTACCCTCTGAGAGCACCTTGATTAATAGTATGCAAACCAATCCAGGGCAGTTCCAGAGAGGCCACAGTAATGATGTAAATGCTCTAAAAGAAGAATATGGTCTACTAAATCAAATGCCAATGATAGATTAAGAAGGACCAAAACAGAATAATGACACTGATCTCTTGCAACAGGAGCTGCCTCAGCGTTGTGACTAGGCCTAAATTCAGACTGGAATGGATTATCAATGGCCTGACTGTGCAAAAATGACTCCAACTGGGTGTAAACTACTTTCTCGAGTATCTTACCCAAGAATGGAAGATTTGAGATAGGATGATAATTACTGAGGTCATCAGAATCAAGCCCAATCTTTTTTGAGGACTGAAGTCACTAAAGCCTCTTTCAAGAAAGAGGGAAATACCCTAAACTTAAGAGAGGTGGTGATGATCTTGAGAAAATGTGGACTAATGGCCTTGAAAAATGCCACCTTAAGCCAAGTTTCAAAGCACAAGTATTATGCATGCTGGAGAACAGACAGCACAGGCCAGAAATATAAGGAAGAACAACCCCCACCCACACTGAATGATAAATGCATCATAGTGTGAGATAAAATCAAGGAAAATTTGAAGAAAATTTATATAAAGGTATTAAGAATAATAGGAAACCATTTATAGGTTCATAGGTTCATAGGTAGGTACTAGGCTATTGGCCCTAGGGGCTATATAAGTCTAGCCAAAAGGTACCCTGGCTTTCGCCACCTAAGAAAATTATTTTCCTGTGCCCCTGTCTAGCAGAGCCACAGAAGTGATCCCCGGGGTGAATTTCCTATCTCCCATCCAATCATCAAGATTTTTCTTGAAGAGTGCTAATGAGGAGCTTTGTTTGATATACATAGGTAGTTTGTTCCAGAGTATGGGAAGTCTCTGGGACAGGAATCTATCCCTCCAACAGGTTCTGTTTATTGTGGTGACAAGGTTTAGGTCCCTAGAACGTGTAGCACAGACGGATTGGGATTTCTTTAAGTGGAGCATGTCCATCAGCTCTGGGTTTGACATAGCTTTGTATGTTAGGCAGAGATCACCTCTGAGTAGGCAATATGCGACGGAGTAAAGCTGGAGTTTTTTGAAACGGTCTGCATAGGGCATCTGTTTGAGGCCAGTAATCCTCTTTGTTGTAGATGTCTTGTGAGGTACATACCAAAAGGGGCGTTGTACTCTATAATGGATCTAATGAGTGATGAGTAGAGGGGAATAATGACCTCTTATTTCCTGGATGAGAAACCTTTTGTGATAAGGTGTGCCACATAGAAGGATTTCCTGACTACTGTGGCAATGTGATTATCAAAGGAAAGACTACTGTCCACCTGTGTCCCAAGGCTTCTTATCACACTTTTGGTTTTAAGTAGACTACCGCCTATGTGGTAGTTCATGGGTATAGAGTTTTTACCAAAAGGGATGACAGTGCACTTTTTGGCATTGAACTTGAGGCCATGGCTTTGACACCAGGCATCTGTCTCCGTGAGGCCATTTTGTAGGATGTCCACATCATTAGGAGTTTTGATTATGGCTCCTAGTTTGCAGTTATTTGCGAACTTCATTAGCCAAAGACTTTCTGTGTTAGCCTATACTTCAGAGAAGTAGATACCAAACAGGAGAGGACCCAGGACTGAACCCTGTGGTACTCCACTTGTCACTGGTCTAAAGTTGGATTTGGAGTCTGCTACTTTCACAGTGTGGGTTCTGTCAGTGAGCCAGTTGGCAAACCATCTTGTGACATAGGGATTTATACCTAGTTTAGTGAGTTTATCTATAATTCCAGAGTGGGAGATAGTGTCGAAAGCCTTGGTGAGATCCATATAGGCTGTGTGAACCACCTTACCCTTATCTATGGCTTTGGTGACCACTTCAAAGAAGTCTATCATGTTTAGGAGATGTGATCTGCCTTTTACAAGCCCAAACTGGGCAGGGTCCAGAGTTTGGAGATTACCAATGGCATTGTTTATAAGTTCCATGATGATACGTTCCATAGCTTTGCAGACCAGACTCATAAGATATGAAAGAAGTAAAGACATCATCATCATCATCTTCAGCCCCCTTTTTCCCAATTATTTTTTTTTTCTACATGGGGTCAGGATATTGTGTTAACTGTCACCAACTCTCTCGATTCAGTACCACACTCCTGCCTTTTTCAACACTCATGCCTGACTGTTGCAGATCTTCTTTCACACAATCCATCCACCTCTTTGCTGGATGTTCTTTCCATTTCTAGTGTATTAAAATTAAAGGCTGCTATGTATATGAACTTATTTTTATTAATCATGTTTTTATAAAATGCATTAGTATAAGTAGAGTTTTTATATTATAGTTGTATATGTGTGTATATATTTGAGTAGGGAAATGGACTATTGCTTTAATAATCAATGATGTATTTTAATTGGGCATTTATTAAGGCTGTTTTGTATGTATATAAGTTTGTAGAAGGATGTGGTATTGTATTCTGAAGAAGTCCTGTGTATTGAGTGGATGAAAGCGCTAAATAAACTGGTTTCCTTTGGGTTCATTGCTTCACCATCCGCTTTTTGTGTTTTTACAAGTTTGTGCTTACCTTGATTGGTGGTGTATTGCCATGGAAGGTGAATTTAGAGCCGAGGAAGATGGTTTCCATCTGCAGGAACTATATGCAATGCAACAGAAACTTGCTGCTTCTGTGGGAGACCTTACTGTGCTTGTTTGTGAACTTTCACAGCGATTGCCACGTTCCTCCAGTGTTGGTCTGCTTAATGGAGGTCAAAACCATAGCCAGAATGGCTTGAATGGATGTAATTCGCAAGTTTCAGTGTTCAGTGGCATAACCCCGGCTCAGAGGGAAAGAGCGGGTCCTAATGTTATATCATCATTTCCTGTGAGTGGGGCAGCCATTCCTGGGCTCAGAAATGACAGCTCAAAAATAAGAGGAGGTAGTATCAGCTGCTAAAATCTACAGGAGATATTTAATTCTAGTTTTCTTTGGGGAACGCCTCGGCAGGTGTGGAATGAATCATTTGGTACCCTGGAAAAGCAGTTAAATGACTTTTCATCACAGGCATGGAAATATAGAAAAATTGCAGCTTGAAGTTGGTTATTTAAAGGAATGTTTGCTTTTGGAGATAGTACTGAAGGGGTTAGTAAGGGACTCTGTTTTTCATAATGAATTGATTTCATTATTTAATCGGCATAGTTGTGAATTATTGGAAGTACTGATTAAAGACTATGACAGGCAGATAGTGTGCCTTTTAACTGAAATTGAAAGGCTTGACACAAACATTCAAAAAGACTTACTATTTGACAGTAAAAGAGAACAGTATAATGCATTATTAATGAAAACTGAGAATGACATACTGGATATGAAAAATAAAAAAGCTAAAAAACTTGTAAGGGATAAAGCAGATTATGAAAAAGGTTGTGCCTACCCCCCCCCCCCCACCACCACCACATTTGGGAAATACAGACTTTTGGTAATAAAGAGAACCAGGCTGAGCAGGTTATACATTCTGGACATGAGGAATAACCTTTAGAACAACCCCCTTTGAGGAGGTCACAGAGACTTTTGGAACAGAGGGGCAGGAACTTTTATCAACACCGTTTGGAAAATTGACAACACCACAACCTCCCCTACAATTGGAGAGGGAGAGGGAGGGGGAGGGGGAGAGGGAGGGGGAGAGGCACAATGTCTAATTGGGAAAGGAATTAGTAGACTGCTCTATTGTATTAAATTATAAAAATGACTTAAAATTATACAGTTATAGTATGGTTGATGTGGAAAGTGCCTGGGCTAATCTTTTTGAGAGGGTCTTTCATTTGTACCCACACGGAAAGCAAAAATAGATCAGTTGTTGATTCAATTTAAGTTATTCATCAGGAAATTGAACTGTGCTTTTTATTTTAAAGATAATGTGGGAGACTCACTTGTTTCAAATATAAAAAGACCAAGTGTATTAAACCCGCCAATGCATCGCATTGTTTTAATTTTTGTAAAACTATGTGAGAATGATTTCAGGAGTTTTTTTTATTTCTCCTGCAAGTGTGCCTGTTGTTGAAAACATTAGTGAAGAAGAAAAGCTTTTGTTACATGAAATTGTGAACAATAAACAAATTAGGATGATGAATAATGGTGGGGGTTCAGTGGTTATGGACTTGAATGATTACATTAATAAAATGCTGAGTTTGCTTTATACAGATGCTTATGAAGAAATTTCTATTAATCAGCTGACTAGAGCATATAGGAACATCGACCTTTATTTAGAAGATATGTTGCTTAATGGTAAGATTACTAAGGAGGTCTTCGATTATGTCATGGTCAGTGAATCCTATAGTAGATGCTAAAGCATCTAAGACATTCTTTTTAGCCATGTTTTTGGACATAGGTTTGAAGAATATGTTTGTTAATAACCCCTGCATTTTGAGGGAGATGTGGGATTTTTTGAGTAAAATATCTGACAATTTGTTATGTGACAATTTGATATTTGTTACTATGGATATACAGGATTTATATGTTGTTATCCTACACAATATATGGATGGACTGTTTAAATGACTATTTAGTCTTTCATGCAGGTGTTGATGAGAATAAAGCTGAGATAATAAGAAACTTTATGACAATGGTATTAGAGAATAACTTTTTAGTATTTGAAAACCAATTGTTCAGACAAAAGAAAGTGGTAGCTATGGGGGGCAGCTTGTGCTCCCATGTTTGCAAATGCAGTACCTTCATTTTGGGAACTAAACTATGCAGTTATATATATAAAGATTCCTAGGTACTGTATGGAAGATTCATTGATGATATGATATTCTTTTGGAAGGATAGTGAGCAGAGGTTAAATGAATTTTATGACTCTTTACATTCCACTGCATATTTTCTTAAGTTTTCTTAAGTTTACTATGGATGTACAAGGTAATTCAGTTAATTTCCTATACCTTACTATTTAACAGGTCAAAGAATTGTTTTGAATCTACAATTTATTGTAAGCTGACCTATTCAAATACTTTTCTCCATTTTGATAGCATGCATCTTAGCAACCAGAAGAGCAACCAGAAGAAAGATTTAGTGAAAGGACAATGTGTGAGGTTGGCTAGGATGATTACTGGTGAACAGGAATTTAATAAAGAGTATGATAAATTGTTTAGGGTGTATATCATACGAGCGAATTGCACAAATTACGAACGCTCATAGTATTGAACGCACCGGACCTCAAAGTGCTTTTTCTGAGATTGCGGTACAGTGAAGAATTGGATATTTGCCCTTTCCTCACTGTAGTGCAATTTTGGAGTTGAAATATATATTTAGCGAGGGTGTGGGAGAAGCAGCCCCCCACAATAGGAAGTTCAAGGTCCAGTATGTTCGATATTATGAGGGTTCGCAATTTGTGCAATTCACTCATATGATATAGACCCAATTGTTTAAAATGTTTAAAGTGAGGGGATATCCTGAGAATTTTTTATTAAACATCTTTAATGAGGTGAGGTTGAAAAGAGAAGTAGGACATTCTGTCCCTCTTTTAGGTACAGGTTGCAGTACTCCAGCAGCCTTAAGCAGTATACAACATCAATACATGGCATTTAACAGGTCTATGGTTACTACATTTAATGCTAATTTTTATGAGCTTAGGGCAATAGCTGAATCTAATTAGGACATTTTTGGGATGGATCCAGAATATGTGAAATATGTGGGTGAAAAACTATTGTTGGTTTATAAGAAGGATGTGTGTTTTAAGGCACTAATTTAGAGGCCTCTGAGAGTGGAACAGCCTGGTAAAATGGTGAAGTTTGCCCACTGTTCACAGTGTCCATATATTCTTGAATGTTGAGAAGTGATAGTGGAAGGATATGGGAGAATTAAACATCATTGTAGGTCTTATTGTGGGAGCAAAATGGTGGTATATTTAGCCCAGTGTTTATGTTGTCCCACATTCTACATAGGTAAAACTAAATTTAGTTTGCGGAAAGAGTTTACCAACACAACTATAATATTACAAAGAAAGATGAAATAATTCTTTATATAAACATCTGGCACAGAATGCTGGACATAGGTTCAGATTTTGTGTTATTGATAAGGCAGACTTGGACCAGAGAGGAGGTCCGGTGGAGGACTTCCTAGAATGTTTGGAATGTAAATGGCTATTAAAAACTAGAGCCAACTGCTTTCCCGGTATAAATGAATATATTTCCATTTCTAGTGTATTAAAATTAAAGGCTGCTATGTATATTTGAACTTACTTTTTTATTAATCATGTTTGTATGAAATGCATTAGTACAAGTAGAGTTTTTATATTATAGTTGTATATGTGTGTGTATATTTCAGTAGGGAAATGGACTGTTGCTTTAATAATCAACAATGTGTTTTAATTGGACAGTTATTACGGCTGTTTTGTATGTGTATTGGTTTGTAGAGGGATGTGGCATTTTATTCTGAAGAAGTCCTGTGTATTAAGTGGAAAAATAAAATCCATCCACCTCTTTGCTGGACGTTCGTGCTTCCTCTTACCTTCTTCCTGTCTGTCCCAAATCTTCCTCACCAGATTGTCTTCTGCTTTTCTATGCATATGTCCAAACCACCGTAATCTTTTAGAAGTAAATACATGTAAATTGATAAACTGTGTGCAGATTCTAAAATTTATTCTCATAAACAACAGATTACATGGCACATCTCATTACTAAGGGTTTTGCATCCAAGAGGAAAGAGGTCATTGTCTCCCTCTTCTCTTCCCTCATTAGGCCAAGCATCGAGTACAACGCCCCATTTGGCATGTATCTCACTAGACACCTACAACAACTGGAGAGGCCGCAAAAGTACCTCACAAAGTTGTCTGTCTCATATCGCCTACTTAGAGGCGATCTCTGCTTGACTTACAAAGCCATGTCTGACCCAGCTCTGTTAGAAATGCTACATCTAAAGAAATCTCAATCCCTCCACACTACACACTCCAGAGACCTCAACCTCATTACCACAATCAACAGAACATGCTGGAGGGACAGTTTCATAACCCAGAGACTGCCCATGCTATGGAATAGCCTTCCCATACATGTCAAGCAGAGTGCCTCACACAGACTCATAAGTTTACTTTCATGCTGTGGAAGAATAAAGGAAAAGGTTACATTGGATAAATTGTTGAAAGTTGAAATAGATCCATTACCACCTGTAACATGATGTCCTATAACAATATAATAATGGTTGTAAATTAAAAATTGTGATATGATGTAATTTATATAGATTTAACTTTAGCATTTAGTAGGGCCATACACAAAGCACTGATTGATAAATTAGAACTGGGTATTGATATAGTCTTGATAAGATTGATAGTTGCATGGCTTACAAATTGCACGTGGCAAGTCTCATACAGCAATTGGACAGGTGAAATTCAAGGTTACAGTCAGGGTGTGCCACAGGGCTCTATCCTAGGCCCTTACTTGTTTAGATTGTATCTTTCAGATCTTTTTCATCTGAGGCATTCTACAGTCTGTATGCAGATGACTTGAAAATGTGTTAAGAGATAGGGCATGCCTGCAAAAGAACATGACTAAATTGACCATTTGAACATAGGAAAATAATATGCTGATAAATACATCAAAAACTAGGGTCTATATTGAAACACTGAATGCTGAAAACAGTGAACGATGTTTCATTGACACATCTTCAGCGGAAGCTGAAAATGTCGAAACCACAGAACAGCAAATTCTTTCCTAGCAGTGAAAGAAATTGCTGTTCCAACCCCCCCAAAAAAATTAAACACTTCCAAACACATACACACATACCCTAATTATACCCCCCCAAAAAAACAGTAAACAACTAAATACACATATGCATGTAACCCAACTATACATCTAACGAAAAAAAAACCCAGTAAACATTTTAAAACAAATGCACTTACCTTAACCCGCACCCTAACCCTAAGGTCAGTAACTCTCACACATTTACATAAACAGTTCCAAACACATACACACTTACCTTAACCCTAATTCTACCCCCCTAAAACAAAAGTAAACAGCTGAAAACACATACACTTGTAACTCAACCATACATCTAACGCAAAATAGAAAACAGTAAACACTTTCATACATATACACTTACCTTAACCCACACCCTAACCCTAAGGTCAGTAACTGTTGCACATTTGCGCTTGGGAGCTATACCGGACAAGGGACCACACTACACTGCAGAACACGGCAAACCAACAAAGTGGTCAAGTGACTTCTTTCCCAGGGAAAGAATTTGCTGAACAGCCGCTTCGCTGTTTTGCCTATTCGCTCTACGTGTTGATGAAAATGCATTCAACAAAATGCATTTTTGTCGTTCTAATAGGAACCCAAAAACTAAACATATGAGATTTGGGAGACATAAATTGAAAGGTGAATGTTTAATACAGCACACCATGATTGAAACTATAGACTCATTTAAGGACCTAGGTATATGGGTAGATCCAGCTTTGCGTTTTTCTAATCATATCAACCAGTTGGTTAATGATACTTACCAACTATAGGTTTTTTAAAAAATGATTATAAAGTCTAGGAAATCAGAAGTTATGAAGTCATTGTTTGTTAGTTACATTAGATTCAAACTTCAGTATGTAATAATATGGAAACCTTATAGGAAAACAAGCATGAGTCAACTAGAAAGAGTATAGCAGAATATACCAAGAGCATCCATTCATGTGAAAATTTAGATTAGTATGAAAGACTAAAATATCTGAATTTGTACAATGTCTCATATAGATACTTGAGAACTTATTTAGGTATATAGATCAGTGTGTGTATATATACCTTTAAGAAGCTATCCAAGGGATTGCACAAGTGTATAAATACTGAGCATGAGTAAATCTGACTGCTGTTTTGTAGTAGGTCATTGAGATGTAAGCATGTATGTACATAAGGTCTGTCTGTTAATCAGTTTGTTTAGATTTTATGATGCTGCTATCCATCCTGATGTGTTTCTATGTATTAAAGCATCTACTCGAAACACCCCACCTGCTTGTCATCTATGCTAGAGAAGAACGAGCGACATGGTGTCAGAAGTGGCATGTCTAAAAGGACATGGTGTCAGACGTGGCATGTCTAAAAGGGCATGGTGTCAGAAGTGGCATGTCTAAAAGGACATGGTATCTAAAGCAACTTGGCCCAGGATGGAATCCAAATTCTTCAGTCTGAGTTTGAGGGGCACCTATTTAAAGGTGGAGAAATATATAGCAGTGAATCATCCCTACAATGTTCATACTTCGCAAAACAAGTCAGAAATTAATTTCACATATTAAAACTTGCTATTTCTTATTCGCAAAGTATGAAATGAGGCATACAGAATGCTCTAAATGATACTTGTATAAACTGATATGTCCAGTATGGATAAAATATTCAAATTACTATGGAAAATGTTTGAAATAAAGTCCAAATTGCGTAAAACAAATAAAATAAGAGGAAAGGGCTGTATTTTTCAATAAGTGCCCAGTGAATCCATATTTTTGTATTAATCAAAGATATCCAAGTTATCAGAAGTGTATAAAGTGTTCGCATGTTTGTGCAGTGTTACAGTAAAGTTATTTTGCAGAATACAGACATTACAGAGTATATTTCCAAAGTACAGTATTTCAAAGAGTTTATTGTGCATTTGAATTGGTGGGATGGCATAATGGTTAAGGTATTTGTCTTGCATACACAAGGTGTAGGGTTTGATTCTTACATGGGGTAAATGGTTAGGCTTAAAATGGCCTAGGAGGTCAGTTAGCCTAGCAATAATCAATGAAAGTCTCCCACCCTATTGCAAGCTAACAGTTTGTTAGTACATAATTACAAGGGCCATATTTTCAGTGTGTCTGTATGTATTTTGTGGACATGGCAGACTGATTTTGAAAACCCAGTGCACTTGTGTTTGTCAGTAATATTGCTGCGAATTGGAGAGTGTTTGAGCAAGAGTACTACATTTTCATACAGGCAGCATTTTCTGATAAAGATGACCATACAAAGGCATTTATTCTACTGAATTTAGCTGGGTCAGAAGCCATAGAAAGGGAACATTCATTTGTGTATGCACCTGCTATCTATGCTGGAGAGGGGGAAAACCATCATATTGTTGTACATGCTGAGTCAAGGGAGGACCCTGAGTGCTTAAAATGTAAATTTAGAGAAATGTGTATCCCCCAGACAAATGTTACAATGGAGAGGCACTTATTTTACACAAGGGAATCAAAAGCCTGGTGAAACATTTGCAGCACATATAACTGACTTGAGAAATAAAGCTAAAATGTGCAGATTTGGTGATTTAAGGGATGAGTTGATAAAAGACATACTCGTGTGTGGTATTAAAGATGATGCTGTGAGAAAGATTTTGCTTCATGACAGTGATTTAACTTTGAATAAGGCCATGGAGATTTGTCAGATATACGAGCTCACAGAAAAGCACACAGATATGCTTATAAATGAGAGCAGGTCGAAAAGGCACAGTGACAAAGCTCCTGTTGATAGTATGCAGCACATAGCTAAAAAACAGGCCCAAGCACATGGCAGCAACTGTAACCCCTGCAGCACTCACTGGTAAATCCCAGAACTTTCTAGTAAATTCCAGAGTTCGCACATTCTTAGTGAAGTATAAGAGTGAGTCAGCAAACTCAAAGCATGGGCCTCAACCTAGTTTCATTGCCAACTGTCGTAATTGAGGTGGAAGTCATGAATCTAAAAGGGAGAAATGTTTAGCTTTTGGTCAGCAATGCCACAAATGCAATAAATGGAAACATTTTTATTGAAAAGGAACATTTTAAGAAATGAGTTGATCAGTTAGAGAGCTGAAACCCTACTCTTTATGTGGATGGTGTGTCAGTACTTTATGAAACAGTCAATGCAGTAGATTTAAGGGCAAAGAATGAAGTATTTTGTACTGTGCTGATAAATGGCAAACCCACAGAGCTCAAAGTTGACACAGGTTCCAAGTGCAATGTTATGTCAGCAGAAACCTTTGCTAGAGTGTGTCATGGTGAAAGGTTTGATTTGGCAAAGAGTATGAAACTTGTTGCTTATGGAAGCGAAGAAATTCAGACAGAAGGCTCAGTGGTGCTTTCATGTTACTCTGCTGGGAGAAGGTACAGCTTGCTGTTTTATGCAGTCAAGAGGCACTTCCAGTCATTATTGGGGCTCAGAGGCATTTTGAAAATGGGACTGGTTTTATTTAATAAGGAAGTCCACCAAGTTAACATAAAAGACCACTACTCTAATTTCACCCAGTATATTTTTTCTATTTATGCTGATCTCTTCGAAGACAAATTAGGGCAGCTTCTAGTTGTGTATTCCATGAAGTTATACCTAGATGTCAGTCCAGTTATCAGGCCTGCTCATAAAGTTCCAATAGCCATGCAGAACAGAGTTAAAGCCATGTTAGATAAAATGGTGTGACAAGGTGTGATTTGTGCAGTTGCAGAACCAACTCAGTGGGTATCTTCCATGGTGGTTACTCATAAGAAAAGCTCAGATGACATCAGAATATGTATTGATCCAAGAGATTTGCGCAAAACACTAAAAAGACCTCATCATCGAATGTGCACAGTTGAAGAAGTTGCAGCCGTGATGCCAAATGCCATTATTTTTTCTGTCCTAGATGCAAAGAGTTAATTTTGGCAAATTCAGTTTGACAAGAAATCATCATTGCTCGCTACTTTCAGTACTCCGTTTGGCAGGTACAGATTTTTTGAGAATGCCATTTGGGATAAATTCTGCAAATTAAATTTTTCAACGTGCATTGGAGCAACTTTTGTCTGACTATCCTTGTGCTATTATAGTCGACAACATATTCGTAGGAGGTCATGGTGAAGCTGAACATGACAGAAACCTCAGAAAAGTTCTGGAAAGGGCATGTCAAATGAATCTTAAGCTCAATCCCCAGAAATGCAAATTCAGGCTACAAGAAGTTACTTGCGTTGTTAATTTATTTACCAGTTCAGGCATATGACTAGGCCCTTCTAAACAAACAGTCATTCTCGAGATGCCAACTCCAGACAATGTTCAAGCCCTGCAATGTTTTCTTGGCAGGGTTAACTACCTAGTCAAGTTCATAACAGACTTGAGCGAACTATCAGCACCACTCAGAGAGCTGACACATAAAGCTATATTATGGTCTTGGTTAGAGCAACACCAAAGGGAATTGCCAGATCACCAACTCTCAGATACTATGATGTTCACAAGCCAGGTACTCTTTCATGTGATGCTTCAAAATTTGGTCTAGGTGCAGTCATTCTACAAGAGGATCAACCTGTTGCCTATGCATCAAGAACTCCTAGCCAAACTGAGATGCAGTGTGCCAAGAATGAGAAAGAACTTTTGGCAATTGTGTTTGCTTGTTCAAAGTTACATGATTATGTTTATAGTAGACCTATCCAGATCGAAACAGACCACCAACCTGTAGTCACTATCTTGAAAATGCCTATGCATTCAGCTCCATCCAGACTGCAAAGTATGATGCTGAGAATTTCAATCTTGTCTATAAGAAAGGCAAACTTCTTTATCTTGCTAATACTTTATCTGGATCAGAAACAAAGATATAACCTGTTGGGTAAAGTTGCAAGTAAAAGAACAACAAAATCAAATAATACAGCTTACTGTGACCTGCCAGCAACTGGAAATAAAACAAACTTTAAAAAAATATGTTTATTCAACGATACTTTATCCAAATCACCCAGAAACACCACAGAACAGCATGAGAATGAGAACCTTGATTTTAAAGTCATAGAAGTGAGAACTTTTTCTTCCATACATCTTGAAGAGCTGAGAGATCACACAGCCACAGATCCAGTTTTACAAATGCTGATCAGTCAAGGATGGCCATCAAAGCAATCTAGTTTACTTCAAGAAGTGCAAACTTATTTCCCATACAGTGATGAGATTTTGTCTGACAAAGATATCATTATGAAAGGTCCAAAAGTAATTGTTTCAAAGTCCTTGCAACAAGAGTACATTACTATTTTGCATCATGGTCACCCAGAAACCTACTCTACCAAAAGAAGGGCGGGAGGACTAGTATTTTGGCCTTCTATATCACAAAACATTAAGAGAGTACTTTTATCTTGTTCTGTGTCTAATAGTACAAAGCTACAGCGAGAGAAAGAACCACTTCATCTAAACCAGATTCTGGAACTACCTTGGTCGACAGTAGCCACTGACATCTTTGAGTGGAATGGTCAACATTATTTGGTGTTAGTAGACTCTTACTCTAGTTGGTTTGTGGTAAACCACATGGAGGAATTGATGTCTGCACCTTATAGTGTGTAGTGTAGATCACAGTGATATCTAGTCAGACTAAGGGGACTAACGGACATCAGCTAAGTGGGTTCAGGGACAAGAACACAGGAGAAAATCTGAGTCTCAAGCAAACTTAAAACCTTGCAAAAGCATTTTAAATAAGTGTCTTAAAAAAGCATCTTATATTGTGGTTGAAAATGAGCACTGAGGTTTATGCTAGTGGTGCCATGGAAAACTTACCCATTATTGTAGAACTACCTCTCTTTTTACTCAATTCTACCATCCTTTCTTAATTAGTCTCACCCACCCCCCCCTTTCATTTTTAAAAATACATCAGTTAATAAATTAATTAATTAAGTGGGACTGAGCATAGAGAACTTGAGGTTCAATACCAAGCTCTGCATGTCAAGTGAGCCAGGGGGTCCTTATTAAATGAGCACTGCAGAATACATTTCACCAAAAGTATAACCATGACTTATAAATGATTCAAATCCAACTATTATTTGTACACCTTACCCGCCCCAGTTCTGTTGCTATATATACCTTACACTCCTACTCCTGTTATTATCTAGAAACATTAAATGTTACCCTGAAACCCTTCTAGTAAAACACCCTCATAAACAAAGACATTGTTAACCTCCAAACTCTGGATCCCACCCAGTTTGGGTTTGTGAAAGGCAGATCATGCCTCCTGAACCTGATTGACTTCTTTGAGGCAGTCAGCAAAGCTGTGGATGAGGGTAAGGTGGTTCACAAAGCCTATCCTGACCTCACTAAGGCTTTCAACACCATCCCCCCATTCTGGAATTATAGCTAAACTCACTAAACTAGGTATAAATCCCTACATCACAAGATGGGTTGCCAACTGGCTCACTGACAGAACCCACACTGTAAAAGTTGCAGACCCTAAATCTGACCTCAAAGCAGTGACAAGTGGAGTACCACAGGGTTCTGTCCTGGGACCTCTCCTGTTTGGTATCTACTTCTCTGAAGTACAAGCTAACACAGAAGGCCTCTGGCTAATGAAGTTCACAGATGATTGCAAACTAGGAGCCATAGTCAAGTCCCCAAATGATGTGGACATCCTACAGAAGGGCCTCACTCAGACAGATGCCTGGTGTCAGAGCCATGGCCTCAAGCTCAGTGTCAAAAAGTGCAGTGTCATTTTCTTTGGTAAAAACTCTGTACCCATGAACTACAACATAGGCAGCAATCTACATAACACCAAATGCATGATAAGAGATCTTGGGACCCAGGTGGACAGTAGTCTCTCCTTTGATAGTCACATCACCACAGTAGTCAGGAAGTCCTTCTACGTGGCACACCTCATCATTAAAGGGTTTTCATCCAGGAAAAAAAGAGGTCATTGTTCCCCTCTACTCGTCTCTCATTAGACCCATTATAGAATACAATGCCCCTTTTGGAATCTACCTCACAAGACATCTGCAGCAGCTGGAAAGGCCACAGAAGTACCTCACAAAGAGGATTACTGGCCTCAAACAAATGCCCTACACTGACCATCTCAAAAAGCTCCAGCTTTACTCCATAGCATATCGCCTACTCTGAGGTGATCGCTGCCTAACATATAAAGCTATGTCAAACCCAGAGCTGTTGGACATGCTACACCTAAAGAGATCCCAGTCCCTCCGAGCTACACACTCTAGGGACCTAAACCTTGTCACCACAATAAACAGGACATGCTGGAGGGATAGATTCCTGTCCCAGAGACTTCCTATACTCTGGAACAAGCTACCCATTTATGTCAAGCAAAGTTCTTCATTAGCACTCTTCAAGAAAAATCTTGATGAGTGGATGGGAAATAGGAAATACACCCCGGGGATCACTTCTGTGTCTCTGCTCGACAGTGGCACAGGAAAATAACTTTCTTGGGTGGCGTAAGCCAGGGAACCTTGTTTGCTAGGCTTACATAGGCCCTTGGGCCGATAGCCTAGTACCTACCTATGAAGCTATGAACCTTATATTATATACCAAATGCTATTCTAAGACAGTCACCGTAGTTTTGAATAACTTATGCTTACTTGGGTAAAATTAATAATAAAGCAAGTGAGTTAAATGTATGGGTAAATGAAACACATTCTTATATTTTGAGTATTACAAAAACTTGGCTTAAACTTAAGATTCTAATCACTTCACACGCATTTCTTCATCAATTTATATAAATTTGTTGGGCAGGGTAGAGCACTGATTACAAATTAATAATTTCAGTCTTAGCTAGGAAAGGTAGAAGTGAGGTACAGGATTCCTTAACTTGCCTTTGGTCATCATCAGAAGAACATGGACGTGCTGGATACATATGTGAAATTGTGCTGTACAGGCAGGCATATCAGTTGATGGCAGCACCATCACCCTTATCCCCTAGCAGACTTGCTAATCTTTGAGATAGTTTACACAAATGGACTTCCAAAATTTTCTACATCTACTGCATGGGAAAGTCCACCTCTAAACCAGTTTTTTGAAAGAACAGCTCAGTTCACCTAGTTAACCAATGCCCAAATAAAACACTCCATCATGGCTACTTTATCGTTGACAAGAATTATAGTGTATAAAGCAAGAAAGTCTTGCCTAGTACACTGAGTAACCACTGTCTTATTCTCACTATTTGGTCCTGTGGTAGGATTAACTCTTCACCAGACTAAATGGTCTTTGCTTTTTAAGCTTCACACATCTGAATGGAACCCCATGTTCACACATCTGATGAGTCCACTGGTTTTTATTTCAATAATCACCCTGAAAAACTGCAAATTAAGCAAATTCCCTTTATTTTCCACCAAGCTCCTGCAGTTTTCTTCCTGCTTGCTATCTCATTGACCTACACATTTCCTATTGGCCAAACAGATATACATCTGGCATGTTTTTAACCAATCAAGATGTAGCATGCTTGCCAGAGCTTCCTCTAATAAGCTTAACAACAGCTTCTATTTTCAGTGTAGACAAAGGCCTTTGCAGTGATGAAGTTGACTCAGCATCATATACAAGGTACCCCCAGCTGCTTATAGTGTTATGTTCTCTTGAACCACTTGGAAGACATATGTAGAATGATATAGCCTCATCTGTCCATCCCCAGCTCCCTTACCCATGACTTTGATTGCCTCTGTGATGTGGTGATTTTCTGCCATCACGGTCCTGAGTCCCTCCCTCAGATATGGAAAGCTACCAAAGGTATGCAATCTCTGTCTACCATGGCTAACCTGTCACTGACTTGAACACAATATGCTGACACTTGTCCTACTTATTCAAATGACAATCAGAAGTGACATTGTAAGTAGATGCCAAACTTCCTCTAATCTAAATGTTATGGTTAGACCCAGTGTACATTTTAGGCTTCTAGTTTAACCCAGTTAAAAAATATTTTTTCCTGTTACAAATGAAATGCATATCTGAGCTCAGATATGCAGACATAAAAGTACTTGCAATATAAACATAAACATGTCCTTAGCAAGCCACATAAATCTAGTGCTAAAATTAACTGCCAGAGTAAAAGTAACATAACATGTTTAATCGCAAATATAGAAATATCAGGAAATACTAATCCTGACCTATCCAGCATATATTAGAAATTCACCTATATTGGTAGTCAATTTACCTTATTACTACCCATTAATAAACTATCTTCCTTTTCTGTACAACCAGATAACTTACCCTTCTATGTATGGAATATTGAATGCCCTACAGGTATTAAAAGTTCTATTCAAAAAACGCAGACATAAAGCATATCCAGGGGATAACTTCCACTTTCTACCCCCAATTTTCTTAGCTTAGTGCTTAGGTTATTGCTAAATCATTTACCCAACAGACCCTTACCACATTCTCATTATATCCCCAGCTATTACATGTCAACCTCCCTACTGGGAAATGTGTCATCCATCCATCCATGAATGTCCCACCTCTACTTTAGTAGATTATTGCAGATCTGGGTCCTTATTTAAAACTCCTGAGAAGTTGATTGCCTCTCTTTTGAAGTCATTTCTCACTAAATATAGCAGCATATCTATCAATAAAATAGATTCACATCAGGATACAGATCAATGATAACACTGCGGGCAGTATCTGATGGATGGATAGCTGCACATGGGTCATTGTCTGCTTATAAGAAGTCTTTTATTCTGTTGATCATTTTTATACTACTGCATCACTTTAAACCAACTGAGCTCTAGAAGGGCTCCAGCAAATGCTTTGTGCATTGCTTTCTTAACCCCACAATGGCAGTCTCTATGGGCAACATTTATTCCTCCACTTCTAGAACCTCTAAAATTATAAAAGGAGTGCTATAATGCTCTGTTCTCAGGCAGCTCCTGATTTTGCTAATTCTTCTTCTTCTTCTTCTTCTTCTTCTTCTTCTTATTATTATTATTATTATAACTGGTGTTATTCTTTTTGTTATTGTTGTTGTTTCTTTATCTCCTGACTATACGGCCCACTGCAATGATTGCATTCTGTTTGTTCCCCTACAAGAACTGATTCTGCCACAGCTGCCATCCAGGTAGCCATGGGGTGAAATATTTTTCTTTTTGGCAGTGTGGGGCTTATCTTAATTCTAGAGGCTAAAGTGGATGCTCACTGAAACATGGCCTTGCTATGCCTTCTCCCCTTTCTATGCTTTCCCCAGCACAAATGTACCCTTCCACACATGTGCAATGAAGGATACTGCATAAAATTACCTTAGTAGAACCAAGAATGTCTCCATCCTGTGCTGAGTGCTATAGATCTATCCGCCAATGGTTGCAGAAGTGCTGTAGAGGACTGGACCACTCCCCTTCTTCCTAGGCAGTGTCAGCAGGTATTGTCCGCTTATTCCCATTCCCCATTAGCTGGCTCCTCCAGTACCCTGGCCACTACTCAAACCCAGGCTGTCTGACTCATGATCAGGGTTTATTTCTGTATGTCATCTGACTCATGATCAGGGTTTATTTCTGTATGCCGTCTGACTCATGACCAGGGTTTATTTCTGTATGCCGCCTGACTCATGATCAGGGTTTACTTCTGTATGCCGTCTGACTCACAGTCAGGGTTTATTTCTGTATGCTGTCTGACTCATGATTAGGGTTTATTTCTGTATGCCATCTGATTCACGATCAGGGTTTATTTTAGTATGCCTTCTGACTCATGATCAGAGTTTATTTCTTTATGCTGTCTGACTCATGATCAGGGTTTATTTCTGTATGCCGTCTGATGCATGATCAGGGTTTATTTCTGTATGCTGTCTGACTCATGATCAGGGTTTATTTCTGTATGCCGTTTGATTCATGATCAGTCTTTATTTCTGTATGCTTTCTGACTCATGATCAGGGTTTATTTCTGTATGCTGTCTGATTCATGATCAAGGTTTATTTCTGTATGCCATCTGACTCATGATCAAGGTTTATTTCTGTATGCTGTCTGACTCATGACCAGGCTTTATTTCTGTATGCCACCTGACTTATGATCAGGGTTTATTTCTGTATGCCACCTGACACATGATCCGGGTTTATTTCTGTATGCCACCTGACTCATGATCAGGGTTTATTTCTGTATGCTACCTGACTCATGATCAGGGTTTATTTCTGTATGCCGCCTGACTCATGATCAGGGTTTATTTCTGTATGCCGCCTGACTCATGATCAGGGTTTATTTCTGTATGCTGCCTGACTCATGATCAGGGTTTATTTCTGTATGCCTCCTGACTCATGATCAGGGTTTATTTCTGTATGCCGTCTGACTGACGATCAGGATTTATTTCTGTATGCTGTCTGACTCATGATCTGGGTTTATTTCTGTATGCTGCCTGACTCATGATCAGGGTTTATTTCTGTATGCCCCTAACTTATGATCAGGGTTTATTTCTGTATGCCACCTGAGTCACGATCAAGGTTTATTTCTGTATGCTGTCTGACTCATGACCAGGCTTTATTTCTGTATGCCACCTGACTTATGATCAGGGTTTATTTCTGTATGCCACCTGACACATGATCCGGGTTTATTTCTGTATGCCACCTGACTCATGATCAGGGTTTATTTCTGTATGCTACCTGACTCATGATCAGGGTTTATTTCTGTATGCCGCCTGACTCATGATCAGGGTTTATTTCTGTATGCTGTCTGACTCACGATCAGGGTTTATTTCTGTATGCTGCCTGACTCATGATCAGGGTTTATTTCTGTATGCCTCCAGACTCATGATCAGGGTTTATTTCTCTATGCCGCCTGACTCATGATCAGAGTTTATTTCTGTATGCCTCCTGACTCATGATCAGGGTTTATTTCTGTATGCTTTCTGACTCATGATCAGGGTTTATTTCTGTATGCCGTCTGACTCACAATCAGGGTTTATTTCTGTATGCCACCTGACTCATGATCAGGGTTTATTTCTGTATGCTGCCTGACTCATGATCAGGGTTTATTTCTGTATGCCATCTCACTCATGATCAGGGTTTATTTCTGTATGCCACCTGAATCATGATCAGGATTTATTTCTGTATGCTGCCTGACTCATGATCAGGTTTTATTTCTGTATGCCTCCTGACTCATGATCAAGGTTTATTTCTGTATGCTGTCTGACTCATGATCAGGGTTTATTTCTGATGGCTGCCTGACTCATGATCAGGGTTTATTTCTGTATGCTGCCTGACTCATGATCAGGGTTTATTTCTGTATGCTGCCTGACTCATGATCAGGGTTTATTTCTGTATGCTGCCTGACTCATGATCAAGGTTTATTTCTGTATGCTGCCTGACTCATGATCAAGGTTTATTTCTGTATGCCATCTGACTCATGATCAGAGTTTATTTCTGTATGCTGCCTGACTCATGATCAGGGTTTATTTCTGTATGCTGCCTAACTCATGACCAGGGTTTATTTCTTTATGCTGCCTGACTCATGATCAGGGTTTATTTCTGTATGCTGCCTGACTCATGATCAGGGTTTATTTCTGTATGCCGTCTGACTCATGATCAGGGTTTATTTCTGTATGCTGCCTGACTCATGATCAGGGTTTATTTCTGTATGCTGCCTGACTCATGATCAGGGTTTATTTCTGTATGCCGCCTGACTCATGATCAGGGTTTATTTCTGTATTCTACCTGACTCATGATCAGGATTTATTTCTGTATGCCGTCTGACTCATGAAGCTGATTTCCTGGTTTTACTCATTACTGACCTTTATACTGCTGATATACCTTACTTGCCCCTCATCTCTGGGTATATGATGTTGTCATTACCAGATCTACCTTCACTGTGAGAAATCTATACAACCTACAGAAGGATATCTCTTGCACAGTTGCATCATTTGAAAAAAAAAAAAGAAAAAAAAAGGAAGAAAACTCAGGCAGATAAAAAAGAGAGCTATGATGTTATTTGGAATTGAGGTCAAATTCATATATGTAACAGTCCAGCACAGGATGCATGTACACGCTCAGTCATATGGGTGGGTCAAGGTTAATTTTAGCTACCTGGAGGCTGTGCACAAGTAACATAATTACAAGTTTTGTTAGGAATGTGTACAATGTGTTGCTTCTCAGGTAAACTGGAAAATGCAGACTGACAGTAACAAAGTAATTTACTTTAAGCTATCAATGAGAAGTAAAGTATTAGGGCTAGGGATAGGGGTAGAGTTTTATGGCTAGCACTGGGGATGCATTTTTAGGGTATGGGTAGAGTTTTTGGGTTAGAGTAATGGATAGAGTTTTAGGGTTAGGGTTAGGGATAGAGTTTTAGGGTTAGTGTTAGAGTATTAGGGTTAAGGATACAGTTTTAAGGCTAGGGTTATGGTTTTAAGGTTAGTGTTTTATTGTTAAGGTTAGAGTTCTAGGGTTATTGTGAGGTAGTAAGCTTTAGTGGATAGGTTAGAGATAATGTTTTAGGGTTAGGGTTACAGTTTCAGGGTTTATGTTACAGTTATGGTTTGAGGTTGCTGCATTTGGGCATAACTCACACTCACATTCCAGAACATAAGATATGCAAATGAGTTACATCTGTAATTATGCAACGACCCCCCCCCCCATTAATATTCCAAAATGTGCACGTTGTAAATCAGACTTATACTAATGGAAAAAGGTCCGGTCGCCCGGACTTTTTCCATTAGAATAAGTCTTTTTTTATTATTTGTTGGACACCAATGGAGGACAGAAGAGCTCTGCTGCTGTTATCTTGCTATGTTAAATGAGTTTAACATAGCGAGATATCTTAAAAAAAAGCAACAGAGTGCAGGAATAGTGCAAGAGCTGCTGCACACAATATGGCCAACGAGCAATCCAGGATCGAGCTCCTGGGACATGCACGAGGGCTCCTTCACTATTCCTGCATGGACACCAGTGTAATATGCTAATTACCTCATTTGCTGGTGAAAGCAATGCAAATGAGGTGAAATAGTGTTCCAGTAAGCAGGCAGGTGTCTGTGCTGGAATAGTGTAACCTGCAGAAATTTATTCAGTTACTAACTGCATACATTTCTGCAGATTACAAAACGGAGGCATGACAGCTCGAAAGAAAGCTTGTACTATATCTAGTAGGCATGCCAGTGGCCAAATATATGGCCAATGGCATGAAAAATAGCTTAAGTTTTATAAAATACAACTTTTATTTGTTTTGGCCGATCTCAGCTGTTTAAGCTTAGGGCAGTGGTGCACAAATGGGATCATGCTGAAAATAAAAAAAAAGAATTGTGAAAAAGCAATTTTCATGGAAATCTGCATTTTGCCATTATAGTCAATGGCATGCAGAATTTTAACAATACCAGAGAACAGTGGTTGCTAAGGGGAAAGACTCAGTGTGAGTGCAGTAACTATGGAGTAAGGCAGTGGGGTATGCAAATGACGGGAATCTTACTGAATCACAAATCTCTTGTAAGTTCCAGACTGCACTTAACCGTGTAGGTGCTCTAACATGGCCGTATAAGCAGGAGAAGTAAATGACATCAAAAGGGGGTGTGTCATACTTGCTGTAAGCATTAGAGCTCTGTTGCCCGGGTTTGTGCGTATCTAAGCAGAGCTAAGCAGGTGGTGTCCTACTTAGCTTAGCTGTGCTTAGCTAAGTGTGTTCTCAGCCAGGGCAGGCCATTTCCTTTTCAGCAGTGTTTACACTCACTGAATGGGTTTCCGCGGCATGCACTGGGACTTAAACAAACCAGAAAAAAAACAGGGAAATGGCAGCACTGTGTATATGTAAGCAAGGGGGTGTGTCCGTGACTGTATAGCCTTGTTTACCTCGCCTAAATGGGTGTGTGCGGCTCGCACTGGGATTTAAACCACAAAAATAAAAAAAATACAGGAAATGACAAGTGGAACAAGAAAAAAAGGGAAATAGCAGAATAGAGGCACTCAAATACAGGTAATAGAGCTGGAAGGTGGAATGTATCATATTCAGCCAATCAAACAGGCAGCATCTGCAGCACACCACTATAAACTATGTAAACACCTTTCAGTCTGTTTTTTTCCCATAAACTCTACGCCACCGGTGTACACAGATGGGGAAATTTTACCTGACAAAACTATCAAAATGTTAAGGGCTGCTGTTGCTCTCATACATCAGTATGTGCAAGAGGTAGAGGGTGGTGAAGAGGACAATGCTGACAACCACCCCAGACTTATGAGGAGGAGGAGAAGAGTGTTCAGGCCCAGGGTAACCTACCAGGGGCTACATGATCTGGAGATAGTAGAGTGCTACAGGGTGGACAGGGAACTACTGCAGCAAATTGTGGAGCTGTGCCGGCCTTGCCTCACATCCAGAACAAACAGAGGGGAACCCATCCCAGTGGATACCAAAGTATGTGTAGCTCTAAGAATACTAGCTACAGGTACTTTCCAAAGAGCATCTGGGGATATCATGGGGGTCTCACAGGCATTTGTGTCCAGGATACTCCACCAGTTCCTGGATGTCATGCGAACACATGTCACGGTGCACATCAAATTCCCCAGCACCCGTGAGGAGCTGACTGGCAATATGTGTCTCTTCCACCATGCAGCAGACTCCCTGGAGGTACTGGGTGCCATACACTACATGCGCATCCACATCAAAGCACCACCTGGTGACTGGGGTAGGGTCTACCTAAACCACAAGGGGTACCACTCCATCATCTGCCAGGTCATGTGCGATGCCCAGGGCATTATCATGAATGTGTGTGCTGGCTGCCCTGGAAGCTATCATGACTCCCACATCTGGCATTCCTCACAGCTGTATCAGTGGTTTGGCAGGGGGGGGCATCCCATATGGCCATTTAGTGGGGGATGCTGGCTAGGCACTGGGGCCGTGGATGATGACATCCATCAGAAATGCACACACCCACACAAGAATGCCATAATGAGGCACATGCACAAACCAGGATCATTATAGGACATGTGTTTGGGATTTTCAAGTCACGGTTCTGCTGCCTTGACATATCTGGTGGAGCCTTGCATTACTCTCCAGCCACATGTGCACACATGGTCATAGTATGTGCCATGCTACACAATATGATCCTGAGGAAACAGCTGCAGCAGGAACAAAATGAGGAAGGGCCACACAGCCCCCCACCATTGCCAAGGCCTCCACAGGCACAGAGGGACTCAGAGGAGGAACATCCTGAGCCTGTCCCTGTAGGCAGACAGAGGCATGCCCAGTATGCCCTGGTCTTGGCAAAGAGGCAACACATAGCACATACACTGACACTGTAGGGCCCCAGGGACTGATCTCTTTCTCTCTCGCTCTCTCAATCTCTCTGACTCACACATACAGTAAAATGGATGCCAAACATTACACCACCCATACCTGACCATATATAGGCAGTGTACAGTGTGCATCCAACATAGTCAGCCCTCAAGCACTAGCCTCACAACAGCTGCAGGCACAAGGTAAGCCAGTCTCTGTAACAAATCAAAATAATGGGGTGGACTTGTTCTGATAGCATAACTATGGTATTGATCAAGCATGTAAGGGAATGGGTTGGATAACTGGGATAGCAGCAGACAACTGACAGCTCTGTGGGACAGCAGGATGTGTATCCCTAGTACTGCCCTACCCACACCATGTAGTACCACCCTAGTCGACAAATACCACTGCAGTAGATGTGGTGAGCCAATTAACTGGGGAGTCATAGGTCATTTGCATGGATGTCAAAGCAGGGGTCCCATACCCACCAGCATCTCAGATCAGCTGTAGACAACCATCCAGAAATGCTTGGCAAAGGCCCCTACATGGTGACACCCATGAAATCCCCTCCCGCAGACTTTTACACAGTGATATCACAGCAGGTCTGGCAGTGGCAGTATGGCTTTGAAAGATAAAAAGTCTGAAACTACAAATGTCTATGCCAGAACAATCTGACCTGTGGTTGATACTGTTATGCGTGTAGTCTGAAAGATAGGGCACACCACCATGCTACATGGGACCAAAATGTTAAGCAAATATCAACACAGTTTGTACAGATGTGTAATGTGTACAGTCATGTCACCCCCTCGTAGTCCCATAGAAATGCAGTAAAATGTTCCTAGACCTAAGCAGCATCTAGCTGTCACCAAGACTGATGGCACAATAGTAACAGAAAGCAATTGTCAGTAACACCCACAGTCAACTTACTGGTGCCATTTCAGGGGTGTCTCCTCCAGCAGCCTGGGAACATATGATTATCAGAATGCACAGCCCTGCTACAGATGACCTGCATCTGCCACACCTGGCCTACAGGCCTCTGGCAAATGCCTATGCCTCACCCACAGTGCCCTTTAGGGAGTGTCTTGTGGTCCTCAATGCTAACATAACACAGTCCACAAAATGTAAAGAAAGGCCATGCAGACAACTGCAAGGAGCAAATCTGCCTGCCTCAGGGAGCCAGAAATCGGGACAAAGCCATGAGTAATGGGGTGATGAAGATCCAAAGAGAAGGACACCTATGAAATAGTGCTCTAATAGTGTTATAAAGTTGATGGAATGTGTGATGGGTATGAAGTCTGAAACTGCAATGTCAAATGTTTGTAATATCTGACTTCAGCACTGAGTGACTTGAAAAACACTTGTGCTGGAAAACCACACTTGTCTGGGTAACCAACAAGATATATGAGTCATGGATGTGGGCATTCTGTGATATTCCATACAGTTGACAGACAGGGATTGGAGAGTAAACATGGGAATGTACCCACTGCAGGCAGGCCTAACCCTGGAAGATGGTGACATGTCCTCACCTACAGAATCCTGGGCCATAGTCATGGGGAGTAACACACCTCTCCCTGATCACTCATGCTATGCAACATCCTGACCCCAACATGTGGCCATCCAAGCAAAATGAGGTGGGCCATACATATATGTGTGACAAACACACACCTCCAGGCTGGGCAAGTAGTCTGACACACACAAGACCCTCCAAGTGCAGTCAACCATTGAGGAGAGCCCAATGCAAAGTACTGGTAGCTATAGCCAAACATATCTGCCCAGGACATACACACACACATATATCCTATCCCCTACAAATATATCTGGAGTCTACTTGTCACCCTGATCCTGTCTGATTTATATTACCTAACTGTGGACTGGAAATCAGACCAGGGCAGAACATACATGCACAGAGACTCCATCATTGTAATATAACAACAAGGTGCTGAACCATTTCCACAGGACCAGCAGTCAATTGCTTGTAGGCACACCCCTCAACAGGCTGGATAGTGCAAAAATGCGTAGCATTTGGCCCATATACCTTGTGTATGCATCATCCATCCTGTATTCCTCTGGTAAATCACTGTGATGAGTTCAGGAGGTATGTCACCAGGTACTGAAACAGTACATGACATGTCAAATGGCATACATGACAGATGTCTGCTTAAACCAGCCCTGTAACCCTTGCAACCCATGCATTACTGAGAGAAACTGTCACAATCATTGTATGGCCCATTGTCCCCGCATTTTGATAGGCTATCACCAGATATCCTGCACCAACAGGTTAACAGGTATGGCTGTAGCACAAAACAAACAGGACTGGAGTACAACAATGCCTGGAATGGAGTCCCACATGTACTATAGAAGGACACACTTGGCATGTTCATACACTTAGAGCAATGTCAGTAGGATCTATGAATGAGCAGGCCTTCCCCACACAGTGAACTTTCCATTGCCCCACCTTAACAGTCCTGAAGATGTCTGTCACCATAGCAGTCACTTTTGTTAGGCCCAGCCCCATAAGCTCTGTGGTGCATGTGATAACTGCATAAGAATATAGTACAAATAACTAGTTAGTTAACAGGTCTAATTTCAGTTCTGGCAAATGTAAGTGTGTGTGTGTGTGTGTGTGTGTGTGTGTGTGTGTGTGTGTGTGTGTGTGTGTGTGTGTGTGTGTGTGTGTGTATATGTATGTTCACAACTAAAAGCTTTTGGGTCCATTCAAACCCAGTACACCTCCCTTTCCCCCACTTTAGCAGTCCTGCAGATATCAGTCATCTTAGAAGTGCCTTCCCTCAGACCTCAGTCCCACAAGCTCTGTGGCACTTGTGATAACTGCATAGCACAATAGTTGAAATAACTAGTTAGGTATGCATTCTAATCTCAGTCCTGGAAAATGTAGAAGTGTGTGTGACAGTTGTGTATGCAAGACTGAGGGAGCTGTGTGTTTGCTTATAGGTGAAACAATTTTATGCCATTCCCACCCACGACACTTCACAGTGCCCCACTTTATCAGTCCAGATGATGTAAGTCCCTTATCAGCAATCTTGGCCAGCTGTCAGCCCTGTAAGCTCAGTAGTGCATGTGATAAATGCTTAACACTATACTACAAATGACTAGTTTGAGAGGGGATCTACTCTTCCGGCAAATGTGTGTGTGGGTATGTATGCTTGTAAGAAGTAGTATTTTGATATGTTTCCCACCCACGTCCCTACTTTATTAGTCCTGCCAATGTCATTCCCCATATCAGCACCTTTGGCCAATTCTTAGCCTAGTAAGCTCTGTGGCAAGTGTGGTAACTGTGTAACACTATGATGCACATCACTAATTAGGTCAGGATTCTACTCACATCTGGCAAATGTGTGTGTGTATGTTTGTCTGTTTGTAGGACAAAGTATTTTGATAGGTTAAACACCCACAACACTACTTTATCAGTCCTGCTGATGTCATTCCCTTCACAGGTTCACATGTGTTTAGTAGGTAATGGTCCAGGAGCCTTAACAAGCCTAGCACATAGAAAGGCCCTGCCAGTGTACCCCCCAATGTTATGTCCCAGTGCCTGTATCAGGTATAGCCACTACAGTGATCCTTGGGTTGAACTGTCTATTACCCATCCACTCATCAAGTTTCTCTGGAACTGGGTCAGCTAGGTGCTCTGCATGGCATGTATGGGAAGTGTATTCCAGGGCATGTACAGCCTCTTGGTGAGGGACTTGTCCTACCAGCATGTTGTGGTGATTGTGGTACTGAGGTAGAGGTCTCTACAGTGTGTGGTTTGGATGGATTTATATGTGCCATTCCTAAACCAGCTGGGTCACATATGGCTTTGTAAGTCAAGAACAGATAGCTGCTAATTAGGTGATATGACACAGAGAATAGCTTGGGTCTTCTGAGTCTGTCTGTGTAGGATGTGTGTTTAATGCCTAGGAATCCCTTTGTGAGGTCCTGCTGTGGCTTCCCCAGCTGTAGCAGATGTTCAGTGAGGTACATGGGAAATGGGCTTTAATACTTGGGGAGTGGTCTAATGAGGGAATAGTAGACAGAGATCATTGCCTTTGTCTTCCTGGATGCAAAACCCTTGGTAATGCAATGTGCCATATAGAAGGACTTCCTGACCACAGTGGCAATGTGGTGCTTGAAGGAGAAGTTGCTGCCAACCTGTGTCCCCAGATCTATTACAATGCATACAGTGTTCATTGGGCTCCCATCGGTGTGGTTCTTACTGGGAACCGAGTGTTTTACCAATGGGGATGATGATGCATATTGTGGTGTTCAAGCTTCTGGGCATGATTTCCAAACCACTCAATGGTCTCAGTGAGGCCTTTCTGTGGGATGTGTGCATCACTTGTGTAGTCAATGATAGCTCCTGGCTTGCAGTCCTCTGTGATCTTGGTCAGCCAGAGTTCCTCTGTGTTGGCTTGGACTCCTGAGAAGTAGATGCTGGACAAGACACTACACAGTAGTGATCCCTGTTGGTCTCTACTTGTGACTGCTTGCCAGTCTGACCTGGACTTTGCCAATGTCATACTTATGTGTTCTGTGAAGCAATCTGCAAAACAAACGATATATGGGTTGATGTCTAGTTTGTGGGGTTTATAAATAATCCCTCACTGAGGGATGGAAACACAAGCTTTGGACAGATTGATGTACGTTGTATGCAGTGCCTTACTGTCATGCACAGCCCTGGTGACACAGCCAAAGATGTCACCCAGGTTGAGGAGCATGATCTGCCATTCACAAAGCCAAACTGTGTGGGTACTGAGTTAGGAGATCACCTATATCTTGGTCAATCAGGTACCTGATAATGTGGTCCATACTCCTTCATAGTAGACTTGTCAGACTAAGGGGCCAATAATCCCCAGGGTCTGTAGATGCTGCCCCTTTATGGAGAGGGATGACTGTAGCAGTGTGCCATGTTTGAGGGACAAAGCCTGAGGTGAGGCTGTGACTGACTAGGGCACATAGATTTGGTCCAAGGTCACTTTGTATGTCATGTAGGAAACAGTCATGGATATGTTGGTGTTCCATGGAAGCTGCATTATTGCCTGTGGACAATGCAGGTCTAACCTGGCCAGCAGTACTGCTGGGTGCCTGCCATTCATCTGCCATTGTGATTGTACACTTGTGGAGGGAGAACAGGGTAAAGCTGGCACTGAATGTATTGCCAAGACTGTGTTCAATATCTGCTGTCTCGGGATAGGTATTGGCATTGTGCAGGAACTCACAAAACTTGTGTTTAATACTGTAGAGGTTGTTGATATAACTATCAACAGCTTTTGTGATTGTCATCAGTGTCTGCTGCATGTCTGCCTTCATATATGCCTGTAGGGGATTCCATGAGGGATCCCAAGTTGTGTTTGAGGCTAATAAGGGAATTCAACAGTCATGAGACACTATCTTTTTTCTACAACAGTGTCTTCCTTCTGTTGTGCAATTTAGTAATGGCAGGGGACCATCACATTGTCTCCCAGTGTTTGGAGGACAGTGTCTGGGTTCTTTTGGCTGTGGCTAGTACCATGCATGCATGTACCTGTTTGTACAGTACATATGTGTAGGATTCAACAGTCATGCAGCTATTTCCCATTGACATGGGTGCAGTGAAGTCATCCACCCCTGTTTTTATGGCTGCAAAGTCAGCTTTGGAGAGGTTTTGCAAGATGGTTACCTTTGTGGGGTGTGTGGCTAACATGTTGAGTTCCATGTTGATTACAACCTGTGTGGATCTCACCAGATAGGGATTGACAACTGTGGATGAGCAACAGTCCCATATTTAAGTAGTCAACAAAGGTCAGGTTTGGTGCATCCTCTACCAGGGGTCAATATGAGCTGGTCCTTGGCATTGGAAATGATGAATCCCAGGAAGTGTTGGGCCAATGTACTGGCACTTGGCTACTTTCCCCAGGTGATGGAGGGGTAGTTGAGGTCTCATACTATGTCAGTGTTGTGTTGGACCTTCATAGATGGCAGGGTGTTGAGGAATGTGCATTGACAGTCTAGGGACATAAATGTGGACCCATAGCAGGCTATGGTCTGGATTGCACTATTACCTCAAAGCAGTTGTACCAGAAGTATCTCCAGTGTATTATGCTGGGATACTAGTCTAGAAGTGTTCCTATCCATAATGAATATGGAGACAACACCACCTATGGAGGTTTGGCGTGGTCCATGTTTGGGGGCTGACAGCTGTGGAATGCATTATAGCCTGAAACTGCGGGGCTGCTGTCTGCTGCTGTGAATCACCTCTCCATTACAGCAGAAATGTTAATGTCAAAAATGATATTGTCTCCAAACAGATGAAAAAACAAATACCACGGCCGGACTGCAGAGAAATGTTTTAAAATACTTTAATTAAATGCTTGAAAATAAAAATAACATTTTTCATCCTGTTTGCATACAGGACTTCTTCAGAAAGCTCACACAGTTGAAAATTTTCAAAGTGTAGTATTTATACAATGTTTCTAAAAAGCGCGCAAATTTTTTTATTAACGCTTATCTTCTTAAAGAGATATATGTACATACATACTGACAAAAAGAGAGCGAGACTGGACAACTTCATTTTACGCTGACAACTTTACAAATCCCTTGATATATATATATATATATATATATATATATATATATATATATATATATATATATACACATATATATATATATTCTTTCTAGATAGGGAAAAATTACAACATAACCAACATTCAGATGCCCATGGTTTAATATTGACAATGTTAATGTCCTTCACTCTGTGAGTGCTTTGAGTGACTGCATCATGACAGTTAGATGTCTACTGTTGAGCAGTATGACCCTCAGATTGCATACATGTCTAGCTGTTATGGTGGTAATTACATTAGGAACACTGCCTAATAAGGCATTATAGGGGTGGTAAGACACTTAGCCAGTAGCTGGAAACCCAGCACTGACAGATGTAGGACATTTGTGGCAAGTCATTAAGTTCTGTCAATCATGTCACCCCAAGCAGAGAGATATTGGATCCCCTGAGAATGACACAAAACAAGTAAGCCAATGTTGCAGTCAATCATCTGTATATAGTACTGCAGCATCATTCTGGGTGATGGCAGTATACTGCTCAGGGCTACTGCCACACCTGTTTGGACCACATAATCAGAGAGTTCAACCATGTCTCTTGTCATGTAGTCCAGGGAGGTGTGTCCCAAGTCATTCACACCCACATGGATACAGAGTGATACTTATAGTTGCTGTGGAGTGCCATGACTGGCTGTGTCATATGTTGTATGCTGGCATGTGATAGATATTTGGCTGTTACCTGCTCCATATTAAACTTAGTGAGTGGGCTATGTGTGCACCTCAGTATTGAGTTACCCATGATCACTGTATTGTGCAAGGTGGTTAGCCTTAGGAGCTTAGGTTGAGGGGCACACTGGTTAGGTTAAATATGTGTCCCTTGGCATGTGCCATGTGGTGGTGCATGAGTGGGTGTCTGTCTCGCTGGTCTGTGCTGTTTGGGTAAATGTCCATTGAGTGCCTCTGTGAAGGTGGGCGTGTGGCTTTTCACTGTATGTCATGGCTGTCAAAGTGGGTGTCATGGTGAGATATGTGTTCCACATGGTGTGGTGCAGGTGTTGATCTTATCCTCTTGACCTGCTAGTCCAGTCTTTGCTGGAGAGTGAATATGTCCACATTGGGTGATATACGGGTAACTCTCACAGGTCTGAGTGTTTGGAGTTTAGAGGGGAGGGTTGTCTGTGTACATCAGGCAGTTGCAACAGTGCCTCAGAATGGACAAGTGCACCAGGTTAATGGGTGAAAGCACAGAAAACTTCAATCATGCCAGGAGGGGTGGACATAACCAGTAAGTACTGGGGCTACTTCTGTGATGAACGAGTACTGCTGATGACTCCCAGGTGTGCCACACATATTAATACAATAACCTGGTGAAGTGCCAAGCCATAATGATATCTGGATTGCAAGACAGAAAGAACTAGCATGATGTAAGGGTGGAACTGAAGGCAGTCTTTCTGCCACCTGTAATATTTTACCTCAGCTGTGCAGTTATCAACAGCTTTGGCCATATGAAAACTTGGCAAGCTCTGTAGCATGCACAGTTACTGCGTAACACTATAGTAGACCTAACTAGATAGGCAAGAGTTCTAAGCCCAATACTGGCAAGTGAGTATGTGTATGAGAGAATCATGTACTGTCTGGCTTATGACATGTTTGACTTGTGTACTACCCTTCACACTTCCCTTCACCCCAATCTAGTAGTCTTGTTGATGTCATCCACCTTAGAAGTACCTTTGGACTAAGTGAAAATGTGTAATCTCTGTGGTGCACCTGATAACTGCATAGCAATATAGTAGAAATAACTAGGTAAGCAGGAGCACTAATTTTAATATTGGCAACTGTGTGTGTTTGTATGAGAATCATATAGTGGGTGGGTTACACATTTCTGACCTGTGTACTACCCTTTACACTTCCTCTCACTCCAATTTAATAGTCCTGTTGATGTCATCCACCTTAGAAGTACCTTTGGACTAGATGAAAATGTATAAGCTCTGTGGTGCATCAGATAACTGCATAACACTATAGTAGAAATAACTAGATAGGCAGGAGTTCTAATCTCATGACTGGCAACAGTTTGGATGTGTGTGCGTTTGTGTGAGAACCATGTAGTGTGCGAGCTACACCATTTTTGACCTGTGTACTACCCTTTACACTTTCCCTTACTCCAGTTTAGTAGTCCTGTTGATGTCATCCACCTTAGAAGTACCTTTGGAGTAGGTAAAATGTATAAGCTCTGTGTCGCGTCTGATAACTGTGTAGTACTGTAATAGAAATAGCTAGATAGGCAGGAGTTCTAATCTCACTGCTGGCAACTGGGTGTGTTTGTGTGAGACTCATGTAGTGTGGGGTTTACATCATTTTTGACCTGTGTACTACCCTTTACACTTCCCCTCATTCCAATTTAGTAGTCCTGTTGACATCATCCACCTTAGAAGTACCTTTGGACTAGATGACCATGTATAAATGCTGTGGTGTGCCTGATAACTGCATAACACTATAGTAGAAATAACTAGATAGGCAGGAGTTCTAATCCCAATACTGGAAACTCTGTGTGTGTGTGTGTGTGTGTGTGTGTGTGTGTGTGTGTGTGTGTGTGTGTGTGTGTGTGTGTGTGTGTGTGCGTGTGTGTGACTCATGTCTTGTGTAGCTTATTCCATTTTTATGCGTATACCATACATGGCTGGTGACCACTCTCACTGCCATTTCTTTATATATTGTGGTAACAGCATCTGCCTCACATACAGGAAGTTAAACCATTGTACAGTCCTCTGTACAGATGTGTCTGGAATATCCAGATGTTTTCAACCTTTACATGGTCAGAAGTGGTGTGTGTGCCTTAACAATGTCCATGTATGTGATACTGTAGCCAAATAGGCCACAGTGAGTGTACTGACACATATGGCAGCATCAGGTATCATACCTGACTGAAACATCATGCTGATACAACGTCTGCCACCCTCACAGGTAGCCAGCCTTGTAGGTGCAATACATGAGTCCAGATGCTTGGTTTTACAAGTGAACTGTTCATGTTATGGGTCACATTAAAGGTTGGAAGAGGTGTGGACTGACATATTGTGGTTCTAATTTGTATGTATCAGGAACACCTTACATCTTAACAGGGGTGTGTACAAAATTTATATACACTGTATACCACTAATGTGTCACACATGTCCCTACCTTAGGCCGTTTGTCCAGCCCATTTTGCTGGCCTCTGTCTAGACATCTTGGCATGACAAGTTGTAAGGTATGCTACAGGAATTTTGAATTCACGTCAGATAGGCCCCAGTGGTGACCACTGTGATTCAATGCAGTTAACCCTACCACAAGTGAACATGCACAGAAAGCAATATAGCTATTACATAAAGCAATATAGCTATTACTGACAGTTGTGTGCATGGTAAATTGCATGCCCTTTACATTCCTGGGGTATTGCCAGGCAACAACAGAGCAATGTTATACTCACCAGCTTCAGCCTGCTGTCCCATATGCAGACCAGAGGGTCCTACGTAGTTGTGAGAGGGAGGTATTGTTGGCAGACTCACATGTGGCCTTGGTACAGGATGGATGCATCATGTCTGCACATTTACAGTACTAACCCCAATAATACACAATGTTCTATCCTCACCATAGATGTGCACCTCTGTGCATTAGAAAACTCCATCCACAACTGCAATCAGACCTGACACATGGATCTAAATACAATACAGATACATGTATGTCTAATAATTAGTGTACTAATCCCCACTGGGCCCTTACCTGCACAGTCCCTGTCCATTGTGTGGGTGCCATCCACCTCCAGCATGTTGGCCACTGTACCCTGGTGTTGTACTGGGGTGTGTGCCCTAAAGTTGGTGGGGGCTCACATGCTACACAACTTGGTTATGTGATGGATGACAAAGAGAAATGTGAAGTCATTTGTATGATGTGGTGATGACTGTACTCAAGGGTGACAGAGTGGTCATTGCAGCAGATGTCAATGGGCATGTTGGTGAAGGGAACATAGTGTCTGTGGAAGTGATGGGTATGCATGGTGTTAAAAGGAATGCAGACGGTGAGATGGTAGTGGGGTTTGCAAAACAGATGGACATGGCTGTGTGAATATGTACTATAACATGAGGGAGGAGCATAGGGTGAGTTACAAGACAGTAGTAAGATGCACAGAAGTGGAATATATCCAATGTAGGAGGGCCAGTTTGAAGGAGATTGGAGACTGTAAAGTGGTGAAGGGGAAAGTGTATTTAGGCAGCATAGAATGTTGGTCTGCAGGATGATATTGGTGATCAAGAAGAGAGGGAGTGTGAGTTCAGCAGCAAGGATCACATGGTATGAATTGGAAAAGGGTGATAGTGAAGTGGAGTTCAAGGAAGGATTAAGAGAGACCCTGGGTGGCACTGTCAATTTACCACATATCTGGTGAAGTACAGAAGAGCTACTAAGGAAGATGGCTAGAAAGGTGCATGGTGTGACATGTGGATGGAGGAAGTAGTACAAGGAGACTTGGTGGTGGTCTGAGGAAGTACAAGAGAGTATTGAGAGAAAGAGGCTGGGGAAGAAGGAGTCAGGTTGTCAGAGAGATGAGGAAAGTAGACAAGTGTGTGAGGAGATGAGGTGCATGGTAAAGAGAGATGTAGCAAAGGATAAGGATGATGCATAGGAAGAGTTGTATGACAGTTTGTGAATTACTGGATAGTTGTATTTCTCTTTGCCATATTCAGTCATGTTAGTTGTTTTGCTAAGAGGGTTGTTGTATGTCTGGCCATTGGGTATGGCCTATCATGATTTTGTAGCAGTGTACTGTTCACTTATTTATTTGGAATGTGTAGGGGAGCAGATGTGAGTGTCATGGGTCCTTTTGTATCCAACTATGCATGCTGCCTCAGTTATGTGTGATCTAGCAGCAGCATATGTTTGTATGGGTATTTTGAGACATGTATACAGATATATTCTGAGACATGTATACATATATATATATGTGTGTGTGTGTGTGTGTGTGTGTGTATGTATATATTTGTATACATACATATATATATACATACACACACACACACACACACACACACACACACACACACACACACACACACACACACACACACACACACACACACACACACACACACAGACACACACACCTCAGTATTTATTGGTAATATATCTATATATTGTTATACACATATATGTATCTCCATACATATCTCTCTATCTCTCTATGAATATGTTTCTTTTCAGATATATATATTTGTAGATACCAATCCTGCCTAATTGCACAGTGTCTCTTCCCTATTGTAAACTGGCTGTAAATCAGGGTATGTTTGAGAAAACATCCTCAAACCATACATCCGAGATGGCTTACTGGGAAATTGCTTTGACTATGGTGTGCAGGGTCCTGGGCTCATGACCTACAAGGGGCTGTTCATTTTGTTGCTAGACAGAACAAGGACTGTTGGATACAGAGTGATTAAGGCAGTTTTGAACAGCATTAAGTGTGTTTGTGCAGGTCTGCGTGACGGTAAGCAGTGCTAATGTACAGTTACATGAATAGGCGCTTACACTGTGTAAGCTTCACTTACCAGTGCCCAAATCTGCTTTGCATTTACATTTAAGCAATACTGATGCCTGCTAAGCATAGCTCAGCCCTGGTAACCATTGATTGCATTCCAGTCAGATAAAATAGCAGGCTAATGACGTCTGACACCTCCAACTGTTGTCAGAACACTGGCCTTAGTCTCAATGGCAAGAAATGGGTCACAATCCCCTGTTGAATCAATGTATTGTCTACAAATGACCACATCAGTGGTAGTCTAATGGACACAGATATCCTTATAGGAGATCTTTGAACACAGCTTAACAGCAACCTCTGTTCTGACCACCACATTGCCACTGTGGAAAGAAAGTCCTTCCATGTGGCACATTGCATAACTAAGGGTGTGTCATCTAGGAATTAAGAGGTCAATGTCCCCCTCCACTCCCTGCTCATTAGGCCAATCACCAGGTACAGTGATCAACTTGCCATATAACTCACTAGACACCTTCAACAACTGGGTAGGCTGCAAGTGTACCTCACATGTAGGACACAAGGCATGAAACAACTGTCTGATATGGAAAGAGGCCAAAACCTCCAAGTGTTCCCAGTCACATCTAGGCTACTTACAGGCAATCCCTGCTTGACTGACAATACCATGTCTGCCCAGCTGTGTTACACATACCACAGCTAGGAAACTCCAATCTGTTTGCACCACATGCCATGGATACCTCAACCACATTGCCATATTCAACAGAACATGCTTGGGGACAGGTCCATAACCCAGATACTGTCCACATTATGCAATATATGTTGCATACATGTCAAAGCACCTCACTGGCCCTCTTCAGGGGAAATTCAGATGAGTGGATGGTGAATATAACTGTCACCCTGGGGATCACTCACGTGGCAGTATTTGATAGATGCACTGCTGACAAATGTCATGTGGCATGATGCCAGGGTACTCCCATGGGCTAGGCTTGTAATAACCCCATGGCCATTAGTGTGGTACACACGTATGAACACATGGACCCACAACACTCAGTACTGGCAAATATGTGATCTATTGGTTTGTTTTTAAAAGAACTAAAAATTAAGAATTTCATGTTCAACCCTTGGTATTTAATTTAATCTACACATACATTAATTTATATATTTATTATTATTTATTTTTATGGTATTTTTTTGTTTGTATTAATTTCGTTTACCTACTACTACTGGTTGGAGCTTGAGAAATATATATCATAGATGGTATTTTAAAAAGTACACAGCTATTTCATAGCTGTAAAAGGAAATGAGTTAATGAGGTTTAATTATTGTTTATTTTAATTGTTTAATTGATTCATTAGATGATTGTCTTAAGTATATAAGCTTTTGTCTGTTGTGTAATGTTGTCTGAGGAAGTTTGGATATTGGCCCAAATGAAAGTGCTTACGGAATAAAGTTTTGGAGTGAAGGAGAATACTGCGCTGCTTTTGCCATTTTTTTCATGTTAACAAGTTTTAGTTGTTTGTTTTTGCTTTTTGTGATTGTAAGCCTTTCAGTAGGTCAGTTAGAAGAGGATAGCACCTTTGCAAGTTTTAGTTTGTCGTGGGACAATACAAAGAGAAACTTTCAGTTGGGATTCTACAGGGTGGCGTCCTTCTAGTATTGTAAGACTTTCAGTAGGTCAGTTAGAAGGGGGTAGCACCACAAGGGAGAGAGGTAGCCGACTGGGTCTAGGAGCACTGGGCATTTACATAGACTCACATATGTGGAGGTTCTCACACGTAACTTACCCTAACCTCAAAGGACTGCATGCACACAGACAAGCGAATTCCCATCACAAAACATAAACCACATCTCATTGTGCCTCAACTACCAAGCCATAAGGCAAAACACTCCACAACCCTGTATTCTGGTCATAGGAGACTCCATTATGACTCCTTACTAGGCTGGATAGGGTGAAGGTTATAGTAAGTTGCCTGTCAGGGGGCAGGATTCACCATATCACACACGCAGTCAGGTCACTTTCTCTCTAAGTACCAGTAAATCTCAGTCATAGTCCATGTGAGAACGAATGACCTGAGATATGCCTTCTTGGACTATCTGATGATAGACATAATTGAGCTAACAGAATATATGTCACAGGCAAATATGATCCTAGCATTGAGCAGTATTCTAATGTCTCCAAGGATGATGCCACAATATCAGCAGAAAATGATTGACTTTAACAATTGGCTTAGCTACTGATGTCATTACAAAGGGGTCTAATACTTCTCAGCCTGGAAGGACATGGTTGACAGGTGACACTGCTTTGCCAGAGATGGTCTTCACCTGTCACCTCTAGGCTTTTGGGTATTGGCTATAATAATATCCACCCCTATTGTGCCTCTTTTAGGTATTGCCAAGCAGACAAAGCTTCCAACATAACAGAAGCTACTCACAACAAGCTAAATGTGTTAGACTGCTCAGTGTTGGAAGTCTAAACAAAAAACTGCACTCCCTAGAAGCTCTCTTCACCCTGGAGAATTCTGATCACTGTGCAGTTACTGAAACATGGTTCAAAGCTATGGAAAGCACTCCAGCAGTGCATGGCTATAATGCTTTTCATATGTTCTGACAACCCACTGAACATAAAAAAGCAAAAGGTGGAGGTGTATCTATCTACATAATGGATAAGCACACCACAAAGCTGATCAAACAATATGATTTGCTTGAGCTACTCCATGTCTAACAAACCATGGGAAAAATCCATTATCATATTCTTACTAGTTGTAGATCCCCACCATGAACCAGGAAATCCATATACCATACCTGAAGTTACTAGAATCAGTATCTAGCCCAATACCATACTCATGGGTGATTTTAACTTACCCTCCATTAATTCAGAGACATACACGACCATTAATGTGCAGAACCAAAGATTTCTTGACTTTGTAAAGTCAAATGCCCTGGAGAAGCTATTCTGCACTACCACTAGAGGAAAAACTATCTTAGCTCTGGTTCTCACAAATATGGGACAGACCCTCATTAGTCTAAACAAGTGAATCAGAGAACTAGTCAAGTCACTGAAAGCAGACTTTGAGGTAAAAATAGGCTCCAAAGTTAAGGTTAACCAGAAGGCAATTTTCAGTTATACCAGCAATCTTAAGGGCAACACCCAGAAATGTGCAGAATTTGTTGTAGATGGCATAACTTTTTCTCAGCCAGAAGCTACAGCAAATCTGATGGCCGCACATTCAGCTCAAATTTCCCCTCCCCATCATCCCCAGTTCTCTGCTAAGAAATGCCCTCCACCACTTATCAATTATTCAAAGAATTATCACCAAAGAAAAGGTTGCTACTGTGCCCTCTAAGGTTAAAATCATGGCTTCAGCGGAGCCTGATGATATACCTGGTTACCTCTTAAACAGCTTAAATCAGGACTTATCTCTGTCTGACTACAGCCTCCAAATAGGCTTTGTCACGATAAGAGTGGAGGACAGCAACAGTCATCCCTCTGCATAAAAGTGTGCCATCTACTGACACGGGAAATTAGAGACCCATAAGTTTACCTAGTCTTATATGTAAGGCCATGGAAAGAATAATCATGGACCTGATAAATAATGACATAGGAAACCTCCAAATACTGGACCTGACCCAATTCAGCTTTGTCAAGGGCAGGTCATGCCTACTGAATCCGGTGGACTTTCTTGAGAAAGTGACTAAGGCCAAGGGTGAGGTAAAACAGTACATACTGCCTACCTTGACCTGGCCAAGGCATTTGACACAATCCCCCACTCAGGTATTATAAGTAAACTCACAAAACTGGGCATAAATCCCTGCATCACCAGATGGATAGCCAATTGGCTCATGGAGAGGACAGGTTAAAGTGGCTGAAACCAGATCTAGAAAGAGGCTGATTACTAGTGATGTGCCACAGTTCTTTGTGCTGGGACAACTCATATTTGGAATATACTTCTCTGAAGTCAAGACTAATGTGGAAGGCCTCTGGATGACAAAGTCTACCAACGACTGCAAGCTGGGGGCAATCACCGAATCCCCCACTGATGTAGATATCCTTCAGGAGGGTCTAGATCAGACAAGTGATTGGTGCCAGAACTGTGGCCTAAAACTACATGTGAAAAAAAATGCATTATCATAATCTTTGGGAGGTCAAATACCCCTGCAAATTACAACATCAATAGGGGCGGCACAATGGTGCAGTGGTTAAAGTTGTCACCTCACAGCAAGAGGTTCTCCAATTAGATTCTTGGCTGGGGAGCTTTCTGTGCAGAGTTTGCATGTTCTCCCTGCATTCATGTGGACTTCCTCCCACATTCTAAAGACATGTGACTGGAGCATTTCTCCCCGGGCCTCCACTGAAAATAGGCTCTGTGTAGCCTAGCCAGACTTTCCCGGTCAACAAATGTTAAATAAATAAAATAAATAAATAAATACATAAAAAACTCCTAATAGTAGACTCAGAGGTGAGAAATCTAGGTACACAAATAGATAACAGCCTGAACTTTGACTGCAGTGTGTCTCCACAGTGGCAAGGAAGTCCTTCTATGTGGCACAACTTATAAGTAAAGGTATGGCATCCACATCCAAGGAAATTATAGTCCTGCTGTACTCAGTCCTCATTAGACCAATAATCAAATACAATGCACCATTTAGCATGTACTTGACTAAGCCCTTGCAGCTGGAGTGACCTCAGAGCTTCATCACAAAGAAAATTCATGGTGTAAACAACATTTCCTATATGGATAGAATAAAGGCCCTATCCCTTTACTCTGTCTCATACTGACTATTAAGTGGTGACTTATGCCTGACCTACAAGGCACTCACAAATCCAACCTTGATGGAGCTGCTACACATCTGCAAGTCAAACAGCATGAGGGTCACCCAATCTAAGGATCTAAACTTAGTCAGCGACTCACACAGAACATGCTAGAGAGACAGATATGTGTCTCAGAGATTGCCCCTTCTTTGGAACCGGCTTCCTATTCACATAAGCAGAGCCCTTCCCTGGCCCTCTTCAAACACAGTTTGGATCAATGGATGGGGATTTGCAAATTCACACCTGGGGTAGTGCCTATGTCCCTTATGGACAGGGGCAGTCTGTAAGATACTCAAGGCATAGGCACAAATCTATGCCATCCTCTTGCTCCTTGGGGCCATATATTGGGTAAAATCTGGTTATATTGACTAGGCTTGTAAGAGCTCTTAAGTCATTAGCCTAGTAATCTCATATGAACCTATGAACCTATAAACCTATGAATGGATCAGGAAGGGCAACAAAAGTGCTGAGCAAGGATGGGAGGGAGATCACAGAAGACTGGGAAGGTGCAGATGCTGGAAAGTAAGGGGGGTGATGCTGTGTTGGGAAAGAGGTAGCATGAAGTACGGAGCATAGTGGACAGATGTCACGCCAGATGGGGAGGTGATATAATGGGAAATGGCTACCCATGAGGAGGAAGAAGCACAAAGATTATACCTCCTAGATCAAAGGCACCAGAAAACTGGCTAGTATGTTGGCAGATCCCTTCAATAATATTTAACTGATCACTGCAAAAGTATCTGAGCACTACCCTGTCATTAGACTTGGTGTCCAACAAACAGCTAAGGATGGCCTGTGTTTGGTATAGAAGACATCCTTTAATTCAGTGCTGATGGACCTATTGGACATCAGCAAGTCAAATGTTATCAGAAATACTCAATTCAGGGATCTTAACCTCTTCTACAACACCAACAGAATGGTTTGGAGTTACAGGTATATCTCACAGGGGATATCACTGCTCTGGAACAGACTCCCCATCCACATAAAACAAAGATCATCCCTGTCCATATACAAGTGCAACTTGGATCTATGGATGGGTAATAGATAATTTACTACAAGGCTGCCTCTTGTACTACTAATGGACAGAAGCAGCTCCTAAGTGTTTTATCCCACACATAGTTCCCCACAAATTATCTATGGTATGATCCCATTTATTTTCATTAGGGGTAATATTAAATTATCAGTCATGAGATGGATAAGGCCAGTCTTTAATCAGATAAGATAGGTTCATTTAAGCTCAAAAAGGGAAATTGGCTAGGCCTAAAAAGGTCTGCAAGAACAGCTAGTCTAGTACTTACCTATGAATCTAAAAACCTATGAACCTAAGACTAGAGTACAGCAAGCGTGTTGTACAAAAGAGGGCAGATGAAAATAAGGGAATTGCAGTTCCATTAGCCTGACAGCAGTGGCAGGGAAAGGCATGAATGGAATTCTGTGAGGAACGCTTGTTACTGCCTTAGAATATAACTGGTTACTTCCCTAGAAGACTATTACCTCAAGTATAGAAACTAGCACAGGTTCGTAGACTGAAGGGGCTATCAAACCTGTTCCAGTATTATGACTGGGTTACAAGTGAACCTGACAGGAAATTCTACCTGTGCTTCTCAAAGGCATTTACTCAGTCCCACAGAGGTGGTTAATAAGAAAACTAGAGAAGCTGGGGGGGGGGGGGCAGGACTTAGGAATAAGGAAAATAATAACTTAATGACTACATAAATGCAACAAGTAAGTTCCGAGCCAAGTATCTTTAGTGTTTTGTGTCAACTTAGCTGAGGAAATAGAAAACAGGACTGATCTCTTTTCTGATGACATCAAGATAGCTGCAGTAGTGGTGGGTGAGAGGAGAGGCTAAGGAAGGATTTGGAAAGGCTGCCAAGTGTGCAGAAAGAAAGGAGCTGAGGATAAGTGCAGAAAGATGCAAAAGTAATACACTTGGGCCAAAACAAGTCTTGATATAAAATATCAGTAGGGAGGTGGATCTGATTGTTAAAGAGCTGGAAAAGGATGTGTGGATGGTACACATACCCGGCCAGGACCACCTACAGGAGCAGAGTGAAAGGACAATGGTAGCTGCAAGCACAGTTCTGGAATATATCCTAAGGAGGGACTTCAGAAGCAAAGCCATAATGCTTTCAGTCTTCTAATTTCTAGTTAGGCCACACCTTTGTACTGTGTTCTACAGGTCACACACAGAGGGGAGCATCAGACTATGTGAAGCAATCCAGTACCAGTGGGATGACGGACAAGAAATGTCACCATAGACTAGAGGATCTGGTGCTCTTCTGTCCTGAGACACAAAGAGATGAGGGTATATGATATTAGTTAATAAGGTTACCTCAAAGAAATGTAAAGGGGTGATCCTGAGCAGAAAGGAAAGAAAGCAAAGGGAAGGGCACAAACAGCAGATCATAGGGGTTTATGCCTGGATCTCCAAAATGTTTCTTCACAGAGAAGATTGTGGACCCATGGAATAAACTACCAGAATGGATGGTGGAGAGGACATCTACAAAGTAATTCAAGAATGAATGAGATAGGTGGCAAAAGGATGATTGGGGAAGGTATAGATGTAAATGAGTACAGTGTTAAATGCACTTAAAGGAAGGCAAGATTAAATAGCCTTATAGTCTTTTTCTGTCTTGCAAATGTAATTTAAATGTAAGGTGTTCTTGGTTGGTGTTTACACTGTCTGTAGATCATTGTGATTTACACATACTTCAGTTTTTGCCTGAATCCATAGAAGCCAATACAGCACTGTGATGTTACAACATTTGGAGGTTATGACATTTGAAGAGGTAAAAATCAAATGCTATAACAATTCTTTCCCCCTGAACTGATCAAAAACATGATCATTTTTTTCAGTTAATGCAGCACTTAAAGCAATTCTATCTTATTAAACTTAACATTTTACATATGCTTATACAAGAGCATATAACCATTCATAACCATCTCTCTGTAAAACTAAAGTTAATTTTCCTGGTGTCTTTAGATACAACATGAAAAAAGTAATACCACACAGATATTAACTTGGCATCATAGTTTTGTCACTTAAATGATACTATTCATGTAATTATTTGCCTCTAATTTTTAAATGTTCTAGAGAAAACAATTATGAAACAATGATTATTGTATAATTTATCTGGTACCACTGAATGATCTTTAAACAAGAATAAGAGTTTAAGAGATGCAGCCATGACATTCAAGGTTCCTGCCTAATAGCTTTTGGAATATGTATCTGGAAAGAAAGATTTGCTATTCCAGGGTTTCCTGCTGAGCTTTTATATTACTTTGAAAAGATATTTATGCTTTCCTTTGCAATACAAAACCTAATAGAGATTAAACATTAATAAATCAGGATGTGCATTTTTGAGAATGATCAGACTTGCTATAGGTTTGTATGATGTTTTGGTTTGCTTGAAGTTTGACATGAAGGCTGTGAAGATTCATATTTAATGAGTTTTTATATTACAAGAATATTGCTTACGTTAGCTGATATTAGGGGACAAAAATTTAATGACGTGAAATGAATCAGGGCTGTTAATTTTTTACAGGTATACATATGAGATAAGGTTATGTACCCTTATTGTACGTAAACCTGCTTGAAGCAATCAGTTCATTTCATAAATCTTAGGAATGAAAAAAACTGATGGTGCAAGCCTGTTTACAGAATGAACTACATATTTACAGATACATTCTGTAATTTGTAACACTAAAGATGTATTTTTCACTTCAGATATAGGCATAAATACATAGAGAACTCCCGTATCACAAAAATACCAATCTAAAGGACTGGACAATTATAAAACTGTCAGAAAAGCTGAACACATGCAGCTTAAGATTTGCCCATTTATATTGCAGATGGATTTTGTTTAATTAGTGCATGTCAGACTATAATGTTAGACCTAGATGCTTCTGAAAGACCAACACTCAATAACATTGTATATTAGCGATACTTTATTAGTCTAGAATAAGGAAGACTGTTTTTCTAAAGGCTGGGATTGGTTGTTTAATGTTTAATAGCTTATCTTGGTGGATACAGGCTGCTGTGTGTCATCTTTTGTTAGAGACTACAGATAGCTCTTTGTTTAACCAACATTAAGCACCTGATTGCTGCAAAAAAAACTTAGTGAGCTGTTTTCATACATCTATGTGGTTGGAAAACAGACATCTGTCATTAGCATTTCATGTTAGCAAAACAGAAAATCTAGTGGAAATCCATTTGCTGAATTACTAAATACCAAGGAAGAACAATAAATAACACCTAGACTTCAGAAAGTCATTCATCATCATATTATATCTAGACAAAAAGGATTGTGGTATATTTAAGAGAAAAATAATGCTTTCTTGCTTCTTAGTTATCTGCATACTAATTTAATAGGTTGAATAATTAATCAATTTATTTTACTAATATGTGACTAATGGATACACTGCTCATTTGTGGTATTAAAGAACAAGAGAGCTGTTAACATTCTAATTCACAGAATATATTTGTTGGATACATTTATAACGCTGTTTGTTATGCTTTTTCATTGTTATAGAATATACATTATATATTTTTACTACCATATAGTTCTGGAATCCTTCTATGAATGGACAGACCGTGATGTAATTTTTCCTGAGTTTCCTTTATCTTGCCAAGTCTTATAGGGAAGCTGATGCCTATATCAGCAAGCATCTGGCATTAAGGCAGAGAGGCAGAGGCAGTCCTGGACTAATTCACTGACACACACACACACACACACACACACACACACACACACACACACACACACACACACACACACACACACACACATAAATGCATGCATTTTTACTGTCAACAAGATATAAGAGGAAATTGGAGACCCTTGTGAAAACATGTGTATGTAGGGATTTTCTGAGAACCAGAATTATGCCTCATGTTTTTGGTCTGATCCTCATAAAATGTGTGGTTTTCCAGCAAATTATTGAAGACTGACATCACTAAAATATTATATATATGTGAGTTCCAGATTTTGTAGCCTTCAGAAATGCATGCTAACACAAAACCTTCATAAGTTTATAAGAATAATATTTAAAAGATGTACCTGAGGTTGCGACTTTATCCACAAATTATTTTTGGCATTGTCCAGATGTCTTGTGCCTAAAGGTTAGAAGGCAGGCCCTTCATAGAGGGCACCCTATTGGGATCTGAACTGGAGATCTGAGCGCTAATATTCGACATAAATTAAGACTTTAGTCATAGAATCACTGTTATGTACAGCTGAACAGAGAGTTAAAGTTTTAATGCTCGATTAATATGTTATCCAGACTACTTAGTAACATTGTATCACCAAGATACATAAACAGTTAACAGACTACTTAGTAACATTGTATCACCAAGATGCATAAACAGTTAAATTCACAATTGCTGGTGGTGGCAGGCTGCAGCTAACTGTGCCCTCCCACCAAAAAGTGTCAGAAGCCAGCTTGCAGTTTATATGCCAGAGGGTTCTCAGTAAAAGAAAGGAAAAAAGACTTAAGGTCAGTTGGAGACTAGTGATGACTTCATGTACGTCCAGTGTAATGTTGGATACCTCTCTGTTATTTCTGTGGGAGAAAGCAGCTAACCATGCCTAAACTATGGTGCAAAATGAAGGGAAGAGTACATTGTAGACCTAGATTCTATCAAACCTTAACAAAACATAAGAGAAGTTTGTTGACTATGTCAGAATGTCAGAAGAATGACTCAGGGAGACATGGCCCATTTGGATGGTGTCATGGGCTTGCAAAGATATGACAAAAAAGCTTGGACCCATTTGAGGATAAGTTAGCCCAAACAGAGCAAGTAGGGGTAAAACTATCAAATTTAGTGAACCATGCTTGGTTGAGGATCTCCAAATGATTTTAAATTAAAAGACAGCTGAGGCTTTGTATTTGGTGACTTTCATGCAAACTATGTTAGTATATTAGATGGAGATGTCAGAAGATGAAACTGCAGTTGAATATTCTAGACTTTTTGTACATGAATGCGCCATAAAGACTTAAAAAGCCAAAAGTCGCAGGCATTTGAAAGCTATATAGTTAAAATGCTGGCATGTCTGTAAGGGGACATTTACATATATTCTGTGGGCCTCCACTACAGGAGGTCTAAGGTATTACTTAGCAAAGTCTCTAGCTTGGGTGGGTCTTTTTGCAGTTTTTTTATTGAATGATTCACCTGTGTGATCTTTCTGCCCTTTGTTTTGGATATTATTTGGGATATTCTACATACACCGTAATGTTTATGGACATCAGGCTTGATTTTCAGCTATGTATTTCTAAAGTACAGCCAAATAATCCTCTTATGCTGTACTGATGAGGTCAGAAAAAAGTCTAAGCATGTCTTGTTTACAGCTAGTTGGGACTGGCTGTTTTGAACTAAGTGTATCTCTAAAGATTTTAAAAAGTAAAAAGTTATGGGCATTTGAAATATATATATATATATATATATATATATATATATCAATCACATGGGCCTCCACTACAGGAGGTTTAAGGTATTACACAGTAAAGACTGTTGCTTGACTGGTTCTTTCTTGTAAACTATATCTATCTATCTATCTGTCTATCTATCTATCTATCTATCTATCTAGATATTAATTGTTTGAATTCCGCAGAAACACTTATTTATAACAATGATCTCAAACTGATAGGCAGTGACCTGTATACTAATGCAAATTGAAGGCTAAATGTTAGTAGTCCATTATCGGTTTGGCCAGGGGACTTCATACTGTGTGTGTACAATATATATCCTATTTGTCATATAGATCTTCTAACATATTTCCCCTTTTATGCACAAAATGTGGTAACACTCCTTTTAGTTTTACTTTAGTCCATAACAACTGAAGCTGATACTGACCCTCTGACTATCACTTTTGCTTACGTACTCTGCTTACATATAGCTTGGGATTTGAAATGGTTTAAATGTGACTGCTATAAATGCTGATGCCCTAGGATTTTAAATAGTTTAAATGTTATTATGCACAATTATTGGTCCTATGGGGGGTTTAAGTGGTTTAAAAATTAATGTTCTCAGATATGCAGATATTGGTGCTGTGTGGTTTTAAATGGCATACATGTTGCTTTTCACAGGTACTAATGCTGCAGGCTTTTAAATGTTACTGTTACTGTGACACCCATGCACTGACCCAGTATTCAAGGAGCCTCAATCCTCACCACTAGCACCAGTGAGGGGTGTCCACACTGGGAAGGATAACAAGTACACACACAGAGTAAAGTACAATTTCCCTTAAGAGCACACAGAGATCACAGTCAGTCTGGGGCTAGTTTCTGCTTTCTCTTCAGATCCCCAATAAGACTCCCCACTGGCACAGCTATAGAGTAGGGTCCTTAGTCAGGGTACCAAGCCAAGTCCTCCTAGCACTCTCTCTGTCCAACCAGTGCTTCTTGTCCTGCCCAAGTAGCTGTCACACACACACTTTGAGATATGAGTTATATACAAACACACAGACACTCCTGGAGAAGGCTGGCACAGATTTTCCAGCTATGCCCCCTTTTCTCCAGACTATAAGGTAGAAATCACTGCCACCAGGACCCCTACTTATCAACTACTCTAAGGCCCTTCCCAAAGGGTGACCAATTTCACTGTGTACTATTACTGATATCCAAATAGTAAGTGTGACTGAGCAGCAGGACTATTGAGTGGCTTAGTACAGCATCACTATATACATGCAATGTACTCTAGAACTTAAATTATCTCTATACAAAACAGCCACAGTTGAAAGGTTTAAAAATATTTAATAATAAATAATAAAAACACAAGACAAATCTTCTCAATTCAACATGGTGCTAGTCAAGAGTTCAGAAATCACAGGAAAATGCTTAAAGTAATACTGTAGAATATTCTGACATAAATATAGAAAACAGCTAGACTAAATCTGACTATTTTCTATTTCTTAAGAGAACACTACAGTCTAAGATCCTACTTATATACAGAGCAAGCAAGTGCTGGTGAGTGGTCAGTTTTAAAGACAAATGCAAAATGTTTTCATTTCTTTCTGTCCTTAAATTGATAACACAGTACTGCTTCACATTACATCATTCTTGACACTTCTCTGGTTTCTTAGGCTAACAGAAACTCAGAATTTACATTTCTTTTTGTAATGTGCACCTGCAGGAGGCCACAGCAATAAAAGACATTATATATGTAAAATCTAGCAATTAACTCTGATCTCAAAACAACAGAAGGAATGTCTTAGCCTAGACATCTTGTCTCCGAGCTCTGAGATCAGTCATACAATGTCCGACTTATCAGCTTTCTTCCAGCAAAGTGCACTGTGGTTAACTTTTTGAAGTTCAACATTTAACACAGTTTTCTTACATTTGTGAGCAAGCCTGTGGATTACATTAATATAATTTTACAATGACATAGAATTATTTACAAAATTATATCTAGCTAGGCTGTCAGCATTTACATATCTTCACAGTTACAAGTAGTGATACTCTGCAACTTAAAATATGTATTAATGGACACAGTTCATAGGAACTCTTATTGTGACATTCTAATTGTTTTCATTGTTACTATTTACAGATATTATGAACATGGAGTTTTATATGATTTAAATATTACTCTTCCTATGTACTGATGCTGTAGGAATTTAAATTAATTAAATGTTAGTCTTAAGAGGTACTGATTGTCACTCGTCCGGTCAGGATAAAACAAGTGAACATTCATGGGTTCAGTTCAAACAGCTTTATTGCACACAAGCACATCAGGAATGAAGCTTTGTAACTTAAACTTATGTGGTCCCACTCTGAATTTTGAAAAATCCCAAGATCTTGTAACGAAAAATCCCAAGATTGAACAAAAATTCCCAAGCTACTGAAAATACAAGAAAATGGTGAAAATGAGAACACTTTTACATACATAGTATATTCACAAATATAGAGAAAACTATACCAAAAGAAGTAAAATCAGCCAGTAACAAGAGATAAATCCAATGGCAACAGGACCCGGAGCCAGAAATTTTTTGTTGATAAAACACAAGCGTTTAATAAAAAAACAAACCAGATGTACACACATATAATTCAAGCGCTTTCACCCGGTCATTACCAGGCTTTTTCAAGGTATATAGAGAAAACTATCCTACTTGGCGTCATGTGATGATGTGACTTAGTTAGTCAGAGTTACTGTCCGAATCCGAAAGTCCAGTGAGAATGTTAATAGTGCTGGACTGCTGCAACTGTTTGTGACGTGCGACATATCGAGCGTGACACCTTCCTTCACGTACGTCTTTGACAAGTGTTGTCGGAGGTGCCCATGAATGACACTCAGCAACCTGCTGCACAATGGTCTGCTTCGCCAGAATTCTGTCCGCCACTGTTCGACATTTCATGGTGTTAAACTGTTTAGTTTTAATGAGATTAACTTGAGAAAAAATTCTCTCAACGCCCGCAGTGGAATGGGGCAAAGCCAGCAACGTACACATGAAGTCAGACAATATTCTGAATCTGCGCCCATCATTGCCATCCTTTACACTGCCGAGTTCTTTCCAGAAGTGAGGCGGATCACAATTAATCAGATGACTGAGTGAATCTTTAGCATAATGAAATGTTCACCACTGTTCCTGAATAGTATCCAGCTCGCATTCCGGCACAGTATTAGGAAAATGTGCTGCTAGCTGTACGATAGATGGTCTGACATAATTGAAATCTGTAGCAAGTCAGGTTCCCAATGCTTCGACTGGATCCAACAGCTTCAACTGAGCAAACATTGAACTTGAGGAAAGTGGGAAACGTTTACGTATCTCAGTGCACAGCTCAATCAAAAATGATAATGCGTCCTTTCTAAACATCATCTCCTTGTCACGTAGAGGCTGTTTCATCAGCATCAACTCGCATCTACCACCGAGTTCGACATCAACAATCGCCTTATGAACAGATGTATCACGAGGGTCAATAGCTGACAACGGGTGTGACGTTATGATGTCACCGTGAATAAACATTCCCAGCAAACAACGATACTCATCGCAGATAGTAGCAAACACTTTGTGTAATCTGAACTGTTGCGATTGAAACTATAGATTTATGACATTTACTTTCTTCAGTACATAGCCGAGGAATAGCAGCATGTGCTTGGTGCCAGCAGTTCACATGGTCTTGTAAATACTCCCTGCGCAATCCACTTTATCAGTTTGTGCCTCTGACTGAAAGAAGAGCTCTAGTGCCTACCACTGTTCAATGATCCTCTCAACAACTTGGCCACGCGACAACCATCACGTCTGACATAATTTTAACACACGGTGCTTCTTCACAGCAACAATGTTCTGGATCAAATCAAACGCATGACTACGCTTGCTGCTACGTGAAAAATAAAAACAGACATCCTTCACAAAAGATTCCAGCCAGGATGGCAGGCTTTGACTGGCATGATTCGCACAAAGTGCAATCGAATGACAAATGCAGCCAACCACAACAACGTGGGGTACATCTGCCTTCAACAGAACCTGAAAACCATTATTTTGGCCCATCATGGTAGCGCAGTTGTCACTGGCAAAACCGATTATGTTCTCAAGTGGTATCTGATTAGAAATAATCAGTTCTTTGAAAGAGTTGTACAGTACAGCTACCATCCAAGACTTCTATCAAATCAAAAAGTGCATCAACAACCGTGCAATGTCTTTCATCAAAAAATCGCACTACAACTGCAAGAATCTGCGACACTGAAATGTCAGTGCTTTCGTCAAGTAGCACAGAAAATTTCTGGGACTTGCATCTGTCGACTACATTATGGCATTGTGAATATGCTAAACTGTCCTGTAGCACATATGAAAGCTTTGTGGGTTTCAGTGTAAGCTTCTGAGCAATCTGACTGTCCAGAAATGCAGTTTTCATGCACTCGACTAAGTGATCCATATGTGAAAAGGGAACATTATGCTCTGCCACGAATGCCGTTAAAACAGTTTCCGCTTTAGCAACCATACAGTCGTTGGACGGTGTAGTCGGTTTCTGAAGAAAGTGGTTGATAGTAAACGTACTTCATTTTATATCATTGTTTTTAACGTGCTTGAGAGACTCGGCATGCTTCGTAAGTGCAGATCGATTAACATTGGCTAAAGATGTGGAACAAACCGTACACCTTGCCCCATATTTATGGCCTGGGTCTGGCTTAAGCCAATGTTTAAATTCTTCAATCTGAAGCCATTCATCATTAAATGGTTGTCTATACCACACTTGTGCTTTCTTATGTGGTGGCGTCGTACTACTCCCCTGTTCATCATTATCTGAATCAAATGATGCCATTAAAAATTGACAATCAAAACTTAAATTGCAAACAATGACGATTAACGAGGATTAATTCTGTATTGCATGCAAATCAACACAATACACAAACTGTCACATCTGTCAGCACGAAACCGGAAACAGTCTGCAAAGGACGTCTGTAGTTTTTACTCACCAGAAACATGGCAGGAAAAGGCAAGCAGGGCACCCTTCTGCAAGCGATCTGCAGGAATTACTTGTTTTCTAAAAGCATATACTACAAACAATCCCCAGTTAAGAAACTATATGTGCAGATGAGGCTAGGCCACAGCAGCACTTCGCCTTGGAGTATTAACTGCTACATGCCAGAAGCTAGCACTTTTCATGGGATACAGTGCTTCAAAGACTTGCATAACCTCTTTGTGCTGGACCCGGATACTTTTTGGGGAGTGCTTGCAAAGGCGCGACTGGAGTGGAGCAAGCCTTTTCACACGGTCAGTGAAAGTGACTTTAAAAGCGGAACAATCAAGTGGTTCCAATGGGGGCAGGCTGGGCAGCTAAACGTTTCAGGTAAGGAATGGCAGGTACTCTCCCTCTATCCGACCTACAGGTGCTGAACGCAGATGCTGCTGTAAATAGGCAGTGAACTTGGATAAGTTCATTTTGATTATTTTAACGAAAAACGGATGTTTAGTTGTGCATAGTCTGCAGCTTATTAAGTCTGATTTTATTTCAGTGTTTTTGTTGCAGAGCATCTAACATCTCTTAGTAGTTTCTGTTCCGTTTGCATCTGATTTTCTAATTAAAGATAGTCACCTTTTAGAATATATAGAGTGACATATTTTTATTGGCATGACAGTACTTTTACATCAGCCTCAGCAAAGGACTTGCTCACCTGTTGTTAACAGGATAAAGACTTAGTGTTATGGCTGACTTCAAGTTTATGATGTAGACTTAAGTAGTTGGCAGTTATTAGAAAACATATAAATATATTATTTTCTACGAATATGGAGAGCTTACAGTTTGGTATATTTTTTTGAGTGTGTGTACCGCGTCTACTGTAGTTAACACAAGTGATGTACCTGTGTTTAACCAGCGTTTCTGAAGAGTTAGTGACTGAAGTGAAAGCTAAGTCATAAAGTCGCTATCCAAGTTTCACAGTCATGCGAAGTGCACGCTAGCATCACGTCTCCCATATAAGATATCTATAACTATAAATAAGTAAAGAGAAAAATGAACAGTAACTGCAGAAATGTGGTCAGTGTCAAAAAGTTATTATACCATTTGTTTGACCATTCTAGATTTGCATACTTACTCAGAATATTTTTTCCTTCACAACAGTAAAAAAATCCCAAGATTTCATGGCAAAATCCACAAATCCCAAGTCAACTCCCAAATTCCCAAGAACTTGGGAAAAATCCCAAGCAGTGGGAGCAAGTTCAAACAGACTAACTACCACACTCATACATGTTAACACTCTGGCTGTTCTCTCAAAATGGCACTTCTGCCTGCACGTGCTCTCTATTTATATGCACATGCTTACATCTGGAAATGCTTCTTAAAGGTACATACACACGCTATGATCTACAGCCTCCCTCTTTGAGAAATAGTCTGTATATGAAATGACAGTATTCAATTATATGCAATTTGCACAAATTATCTTTTGACATGCAATTATACAGAATTCTTTGACAAGAAATCATACAAAATTAGACACATATAAAACAATCAGGTCCAAGTTGCTGTGTATTTTACACTAAGTCTGGAAATATGACCCGATCATGTAACATAAAAGTCAGAGTTGGATCTAGCAATGGGGACTGTCTTCAAGAAATGTTCAACTTTGGGGACAATTATGACATCATCAAGAACAGGAATGGATACTGAGATATGTTTGTCGGTATGAACATTGTCAGGGTTGCTATGAGAGCTAGAATTTGTATCACAGGTACGATGCTGTGAAATCATTTCTGATACAGGAATAAGATGCCTGTGGTTTCTTTTTTATTCTATACCCTCAGATTCCACTAAGTAGGATTTCAGCTTGGCACATATATCTCTCACTTGACCAATTTTATCAAAGCCTTTCGCCGTCTGAATCCTTACTGTCTCTCCTTCTTTTAATGGATGAAGAAATCTGCTCATTTTATCATACCTGGACTTCTGAGTAGAGCTCTTCTTAAAAAGTTGGACTTGGATTGCTCTGTTGTTTTTAGCATTAGGCACCAACAAACTACAACTGATAGGCAAGGTTGTTCTGATTTTCCTAGATAGAAGTCGCTGAGCAGTTGAGCCAAGTAAATTGTCACGGGGTATATTTCTGAGATTAAGTAAATTCAAGAAGATATCGGTGTTGTCACATTTTGACCTCTCTATAACTGCTTTGCACTCTGTACTGCCAGACTACTCAGCAAGGCTGTTTTACTGTGGTTATTCAGGACTACTAGTAACATGGATAAAATCCCACTCTTGTGCAAATCTCTGAAACAATTGACTGGTAAACTGAGAACCGTCGTCAGAAATAACTTTGTGTGGACTACCATGGGCTGAGAAATGATGTTTAATCTTAGTAATAACAGCAGTGGATGTTAGGTTATGTAGCAAATCGATCTCAAACCAGTTTGAATAACAGTCTATCAACACTAAGTAATGCTAATTGTTCCACTCAAATATGTCAGTGGCTACTGAAGACCAAGGTAGTTCAGGAATTTGTCTTAGATGAAGTGGCTCTTTTTGCAAATGCATTGTAGTACTTGTTGCACACTGAAGAAGAAGAAAGCATTTTATCAATGTCTTTCAATAGAGAAGGCCAAAATACTAGTCGTCTCGCTCTTCTTTTGGTAGAATCAGTACCTGGGTGGCCACAATACAAAATATGAATGTATTCATGCTGTAAGAAAGTAGGAACAATAATTTTTGAACCTTTGAAAATGATACCATCTTCCATCAGCATCTCATCTGTATGGAAAGTAAGGTTGTACTTCTGGCAGTGCACAGGATTGCTTTGATGGCTATCCTACATTAATGAGGTGGTTAAGTTTTGCAAAATTGGATCAGTCTTTGCATGATCTCTCAGCTCATCAAGTCTTGTGGTAGAAAAAGTATGCAATTCCATGACATTAAAGTCAAAATTATCTGCATCAAGCTGTTCCATGGTATTTCTGGGCAATCTGGGTAAGGTATCATCCAGATAAAGAAGTTTACCTTTTGTGTAGACCATTTTGAAATGATACTTTTGCAATTTGAGCATCATTATTTGTAGTCTTGCTGGAGCTGAACGCATAGGCTTCTTTAAAATATTGACTAGAGGTTGATGGTCAGTTTCTATCTGGATAGCTCGGCCATAAATATAATCATGGAACTTTAAACAGGTGAACACAATTGCCATAAATTCCCTCTTAATTTGAACATACTGCATTTCAAGTTTGGGAAAGAGTTCTAGCTGTATAAGCAAAAGGTCTGCCTCTTGAAGAATAACTGCACCAAGACCGAACTTTGAAGCATCACAGAAAAGAACTACTGGTTTGTGGATCTCATAGTATCTTAATGTAGGTGGAGTAGCAATTTACTGTTTGAGGTTATCAAATACTCTCTGGTGTTGCTCTAACCATGACCAGGCAACATTTTTGTTTGTCAGATCTCTTAAAGGCACTGATAACTCACTAAAGTCAAGGATAAATTTGCCCAAATAGTTATCCATACCAAGAAAAGGCTGTAAGGCTTGGACATTGTCTGGAGCTGGCATCTCAAAAATGTCTGCTTGCTTAGAAGGATCTGGTTGTAAGCCTATACTGGTAAATAAATGACCTACACTAGTAACTTCTGGCAATCTGAATTTGCATTTCAGAGGATTGAGCTTTAAATTAACTTCATGAGCTCTGTCCATAACTTTCCTGAGGTTTCTGTCATGCAGTGAAGAACAGCAGAAAGGGGTAAGAAATGAGTGAGATGACTCATAGATGTCCTCATATCCCCACCAACAGTCCCCCTCGTGTACAACAGCAAAACTATACAGAAATAAAATGAACAAACCCGTGTACTTTTTTTAAAAAATCTGATGAAAGCTAATCATAGGTGCATGGGTGTGCCCATCACTTAGCTACAGTTGATGCAACTTAAATGGCTGAAGAGAATAACAAGGAAGATATCTGCAAATGAAGCAACATAGCAATAGTGTAGTGGGCAGAGCATTCATCTTACGAGCAGGCATTCCCGGTTCGAGTCGCACTGCAGCACATTCCATTTTCCATGGTAAAGCATGTTATGACTAATATTTATGTTGTATAACCCACTAAATAACATATATTTATTAACTGGAGTACTGCAGTAAATGCACATGTGAAGTGTCAGTATCATAATGAATAAATAAGCAGGTTTAAGCATCAATAAGCAGTAGTAAGCATATTTATGCACTAGTAAGTGGGTTTAAGCCCTTTTGCACAGGGGGTAAGCAATGTGCACACAGATTAAGCAATTCTGAAGCTAACTCTCTGTAAGCATATGTAACCGGAGGTTAGCATTGCTTACCCTCATGCAAACCTGTGCAGAAATGCCCAAAAGTGCCTTAATCACATGGCCCTGTTCTCCCCATCAACAAAATAAACAGCCACGCAGGTTTTGAACCCAGGACCCTATAAACTATGGTCACAGTAGTTAACCACCAAGACATCACAGAAGTACAGAAGAATGAGGTATCAGCAAACAAGTCTTCACCATAGTAAAATCAAACTGAACCTGTGAAAGGAATCTGTATACAGACATATGTGTCTTAACCCACTACATAACATAAATATGTGAATTAGAGTACAGCAGTAAGCTCAGAAGTCAGGTGTAATTGTAATAGAGTGTTGAAGTCCCCAATAAAACACAAGGACCCCATACAGTGTACGTACACATGAATCATGGATACCAGGCATACATATAAGGTATAATGAATGATAAATCAATGCCAAAAAGGAATTATAATGCAAAGTCTAATGTAAGCAACACTAAGCATAGCACTGGCCTGCTTAGGAGATGTAAGCAATGTGTAGACTAGCTAACTCAGTGTGCTCAGAGGTATACCCCTTTAAACAATGCCAATCCTAGGTAAGCAGGTTTGCCCATAGCCTAGCGTTTTCAAAACCAGACAATCACAGAAAAGTGTGGGAAATCACCCCTACTTAAACCCAAGAGGTAGGAATACATCTCATAACTAGTTGTAGCTTTCCCTTGCAGGCACCATATCAGGAAGGGGAGAAGGAGTGCTCTTTCGGGCACAGTGCTGGTGCATCCAAGAGTCCAAATCATGGCAACACTCCTTGTCAAAGACCATGATCAGAGACTGCTGCATGATCAGTGCCAGGGCTCTCAATATAAGGCGGAGGCCAGGGACCATCTTGCCCATGACCTCTCCAGTGCCAGAGGCATACCCCAAACTGGGGAGCAGGTCAGGCATCACTATGCTGACCTGAAGCGGCATAAGGGGGACCTCTTGAAGCAGTGGATCCAAGAGGCTAGAGTGTCAGGGGATGTTCCAGTTGTGTGTAAGTATCACCCCACTATGTGTGTAATAATTGCCAGCTCATGTATATCATGGATAGGTATGGCTAAATATTCCTCTTATGTCCACCCCAGCTGCACAATGGAGCGGGCCATGAACCAGGAGGCCCACATCAGTCACCTGGAAAGGTTGCGATGCAAGGCAGGTCAGTAATACTCATGCGTTTACTGTCATAGGAAATAAAACTAAAAGTAGTAGTAAATCAATTGCCTGTATAAAATCTGTATTGTTCAAGGTAAGTACTGCATACACTGGAGAATATGGCAGGAAGAGTCTCATATAGTTTATATATAAATAAAAGCATAATAGCCTGACAATAAAGGTCTAACTGCTGGACTGCATGTATACTCTGGTATCATATGGTAATGTAGATTTGCAATCATGTAATAGTACTGTTGTATTAAGCACTGTTACCCACACCGTGCACCATAAATTGAATGTGTAGGAATGCCTGTATATAGCTGGTGTAATCCTCAGAGGACATTTAGTACAACTGAGAGACACATAGACAGAAAACAGGGAAAATGCAGACAACAAAACCCAAATAGTACATGCAGCTGAGATGTGAACTGTTGTTTTTTTAGCACACACAGCCATGGTTTGAATCCTGCCAGTGGTAGTAGTCTGCATACAGAATTGTACCCCACAACTGTGCAGATATGTCCAGAATGTCCAGTAAAGTGGCCCATATCTGTTGCCTATCAACCTGTCTCTCTGGGAAATCATTGAGATAATACCAGACGTATAGGCAGCAAACAGGAAATACAACTGATTGACACACATCTATGAGAACAAAGCTGGCACACTAGCAACTCCCCAAAACCCTATGAGACTAAGAAGCCACATATGTCCTATTTGCACCCCAACTTGTTAAGCTGTGGCCAGAGTGTGTACAGTAACAGAGTGAGATGTATGTGCATAATAGTAATGTGAAATCTGGTACTGTGTGTGGGAACATTCAGGTAGTGCTAACAAACATTTCTCCCACAGGTCTGCCAGACACCACCACTGTGCCCAGAAATACAAGAATGATACCCTGTACTGGTACTGTTTGCATTGGTATTGTATGGCATTGTGACTGATGCAGTTGCTCTGAATAATGAGGTATTACACATCACTGTTACCCACATTGTCCTACAAAATATTACTGTCTAGAAGATCTATATAAGAGTGTTGCAATACAAGGTCAGAATTCAAAAGCACAGGGGATTAATAAGACAGAAAGCAGATAGGAGATATATAGCAATATCTATATAGCAGACACAACTATGATGGACAGTGTTTACGTTGTAGCAGGCACAGCCATGGTCTGAATCCTGGGAGTGGATGTAGGCTGCATACAGAATCATACCCCACAACTGTACAGATGAGGCAAACAGAGAATATAAGTGATTGCCAAATATCTATGAGAACAAACCTGTCACCATAGCAACCCCTGAAACTGTTAGGAGAGTAATATACCAAGTATGTCCTATCTACACCCCCATGTTGTCAATCTGTGACCAGAGTATGTGCAGTAACAGAGTGAGATTATGTGCATAATACTAATGTGTAATCTGGAAGTTTGTGTGGCAACAGTAAGGTAGTGCTGACAAACATTTCTCCCACAAGTACGTCGGATAAGAACATTGTGCTGAGAAATAAAGGCCATTCTAACCTGTACTGGTACTGTTCACTCTGGTATTGTAGGGAATTGTGAGTGTTGCTGTTTCTCTGAATAATAAAGTATCACTGATCACTGTTACCCATACTGTGCTACATAATATAACTGTGTAGACAAGCATGTATATGTGTGTGTTAGGTCACTAAAGGTTGAAGAGGGCAATATTCTAAATATTTCCTGGCACACCTGCATGTAGTTAACACATGGCCAGAGTCTGTGCAGAAAGAGTTGGATAGCTATGTGCTCAACGTCAACCTGGAATCTGGGAGTATATGTAGAAACAGTTAGTTAGTGTTAACAAACAGTCCCTCCACAGGTATACCAGGTAAGAGGTGTATACTGCAGGTAAAACCGGTTTATGTGTAACGATGATGACAGCCATATCACTGTCCAAACTAAGGCTATAGAGTAGTGTAGTAAGACTTGTAAGATACAGATAACAGCACTGACTAGGAAAGTAATGTGGACTACAGGAATATACTAGTTGTTAATTGACATCTTTCTCCCCCCACCATATCTCCATTAATGATCAACATACCCACCCCAACTGGTATGTAATGACACCTATGTTCTGATAATGTCCAATTGTTTGATAAATATTTTAATTCTTCCCATGCATGTGCTATATTGAATTATTCCAACATTGGTGGCATGGTGCCATCAATATACCTGCATGCTGCTCTTATTACCACTGTGGTCCCATATATGCATGTGTTCTGTTTGCTATGCAACTGTTCCATATCTGGTGTCTGGGTTAATGGAAATATCTATGCATATTGTTATATCTAATCCTAGAAGGTGCTGACTATTACTAACCCACATATGATGATGAAATCTAAACACTATAGCACATTTGGGAAGGCCGGTCCCAGTGGACCCACCTGTCCCACCTCAACTGGCTGTGGCACCAGGCACCAGCATGTCTGGGGCCCAACCCGGGACCTCCCTGTTCATTGGTCCTGTATCACCTTCAGGTGGAACCGCCTCAGGGGATGGAGCTCACCCCCCCCTGGGAGCGGGTGCGGACAGGTACCTGTCACCCATCGCCAGGTCGGGGTCGTGGTGCATAGAGAGATCAACCAACAGCTTGGTGATCTTCTATGCCAGCTTGAGGGCCGCATGTTGCAACTAGATGGTCAGTCTGGCTCTGCAACTCAGCCCCCAGCACAGCCACCATCGGGGCTGTGAAGGTGCAGTGATGACTGCCCATGGGTGGGGACCTCAGTCCCAGTGTTTCCACTAGGGGGCTCATGGGCTTCCAATTTCCCAACACCCTTCCCCATCACGGTGTTTACCCTCCCCCACATGTGTCATATACCGCCCCTGTATGCATCTTGTTTGCCTTGTCTGTCAACCTACCCAACCTACCTCCCCAAATATACCTACTACCCCTCCCTAACATCCCACTCTCACCTGATAAAAAAGGGCAATCTGTTCCCCCCAAAAAAATCTCGCCCCATACATGGCTGTCCATTTTGCACACATGTCCACTGGACACATGTAATCTGGTCTAATTGGCATCACAACTTATTATTGTTGTCCTCATCCCTTCCAAGGGGTTTGAATGTCCAAATCTACCTCCAAATTCAGTGTATATGCACAGCTGTTGCTGTAGAATAAATGGGCAGCTATGGACCTTCCCTACACCCTTCCTGCACATCCCTGACTATTTTCCCTACTATCTTTCCCTCTTTGTGCCCCTTTTTTCACCACTTTCCTATCAACCCCTTTTTCTTTTCTTTTAAAGAAATTAGCATGAGGATAAGCGGGAGTAAGCACTTTGAAGCAGCAGTAAGTGGGTTTAAGCCTGTTTGCGCAGAAGTAAGCAATGCCTACGCTGGTTAAGCAAATTAGAAGCTAACTTGAGTATTAGAAACTGGAACCAGAATTTAGCAGTGCTTATCTTCATGCAAACCCATGCAAACCCGCTTACAACTGCTCAAATGTGCTTTAATCACTCTGTATCCAATGGCCCTTGCTCTGCCCAGCAACAAAACAAACAGTCTCTGCAAGGCTCAGACCCAGGACTCTGCACACCATAGACAAAGTGATTTACCACTAAGCCATGTCAGACATACATAGCCCTGATGTATTCACAAACATATCATCCAGCCCAGTCATTCAACAGTACAGAGAATGTATTCCAACATGTAGATGTATGTGTGTGTGTGTGTGTGTGTGTGTGTGTGTGTGTGTGTGTGTGTGTGCGTGTAAATATATTAATATCTAAACAGACACAACATATCTATATATGTAGATATAGATATATAGAAATATATACATATATATATATATATATATATATATATATATATATATATATACATACATATCTACATATATCCATACAAATGCCTACGTCTATAGATATATATGTCTACATCTATATGTCTAAAAATATACAGCAAGTTTTTTATATATATATATATATATATATATATATATATATATATATATATGTGTGTGTGTGTGTGTGTGTGTGTGTGTGTGTGTAAGCAGATATATATATATCTGTGTAGGTATATACAGACATAGTTATATTTATGTAAGCAGATACATATCTAAATATCAATATAGGTATATACGGGCATACATCTGTAGATAACAATGGGAAAATAAAAAAAACATATATGTCCACATGCACCGTTAATGGGGTTGAGAGGCCCCAAACAATATATGTCTTGTACGAACAGGTATACCTCCACCACAGCCAAGCACGTCCACCCTGCAATACACTACCAAGTGTTGGAGATCCCATAACCAGGACTTGACACGACATGGGCACAAGATGTTAACACTACTCCATCCCACCTGTATGATGTCAGGATGGTATCAGTAACATATCATGCAGTACAGTCTGGCTCCCATAGGAAATGTAAAATGTGGTAGCCATCAACAACCCCAGGATACAGATACACAGACACATTTATGCAGATACAGATATACACACATATATATATATATATATATATATATATATATATATATATATATATATATATATATATATATATATATGGTTCCCATTCAGAAGCCTGAAACATCATAAGCCTGAAAATCAAAATCCTGAAACCAAAAGCCTGAAAATTCAGAATCCTGAAAACTCAAAATCCTGAAAGCCCAAAATCCTGAAACTCAAAATCCTGAAAACACAAATAATGCTAATATGTCACTATAAAGACACTAATATCTACCAACTGACCCTGACCCTAACCCTAACCCTAAGGTCCGTCACTATCGCACACTCACCTGACCCGCGCCCTAACCCTAACTCACTTAAACCGCCCCTAACCCCAATACTTGTCACTATTGCATACATGCCTAACCTGCTTCTAACCCTAACTCACTTAAACCACCCCTAACCCTAAAATAAAACCAACCACACACTTACCTGACCCCAACGCATGACCTAACACCACAGGGCTAACAATAGCAAAGCCACAATGACATCAGTATGTCTATTTTGTGTTTTCAGGATTTTGAGTTTCAGGATTTTGGTCTTTCAGGATTTTGGGCTTTCAGGATTTTGAGTTTTCAGGATTCTGAATTTTCAGGCTTTTGGTTTCAGGATTTTGATTTTCAGGCTTATGATGATTCAGGCTTCTGAATGGGAACCATATATATACATACATACATATATATAGATATAGATGTGAGTACACATACACATGCAGAGATATGTATAATAAGATACATACACAGAAGGTGTACACAATATGGAACAGCCACTATGCCTACAATTAACACATTAACAACTGGACACTGTATGAGCCACCCATACAAATGACAATCATTGCCCGCAACATATGCCCACAGAGAGGTCATAGGATATAACACCACACACAGGCTTGTATAAATGGAAATTCTTTATTTGTGTACTATTACAGTTGTATATGTCATGTCATATAGTTGTTCAGACACTGACATCCATATAAACAGAGTAATGCAACTGTGAAACAGTTATACTAATACAGTAGTCTGGAAAAGTTTACCAATGTTGCTGTCCAGGCCGGGCCCTTCAAATAGTACAATAATAAAGGCAGACTGGGCCACAGGATACCAAACAATCAACAGTAAGTAATGCAGGTGTATAGTTCAGCAGCCTCTATCTATACTCTGTACACAATCACTAGGTGGTAAAGACCTCAGTTGACACAATGGGATGTAATTGTTACATAACAAGGCATAACTAACACCATCACAAGCACACTGGCAAACAGAACAGTCTGTATGGCAGGAGGCAGTAAGCCTGCTTTAACCCAATTTATGTAATTCATTTAAATATAAGTGAATGGTATGGTAATGTACATCCAGATACCTTAAGGCAGCTCACCCCTGATACCCCCACATGTTGTAACAGCCTAGGTTATTTATGGTGCATTCCCCCCTAGACTCAATAATACAGGGCCATATACCACTGTTACATACACTGGCCTCTGGAGTGCATAAGGACACACATGTATTGTGTAGGTGAAGCCCACATATATATGGCCCCAGCCCTACTGTATGTGTGGGGGACACAACAGCAGTTGACTGATGGCAGGAATGGCAGCATGATATACTTACAGCCCACTACAGAACAACCCCTGACAGCATGTCATATGTGCAAAGCTTGGTATGTAGATGGAGGACAGAGGCTGGAACACAGGCCCATATGTGGAAAACTGTTGTCATACACTAAGCAAGATGCTGGTGTTACAGGCTAGTATGCAACATACCCTTAGTCAGGGATTTGAGGTTAGAAACATAAATGGATGTAGCCATGTACTGACAGCACTCAACACACACACACTGCCAGTGAAATATCTGATACAGGACCTGTGAGGTGGACAGACAAAACATGATAGGCACACCTCTGGCCATCAAGATGATAGGCCCACAGTTGAGAGCTATATAGACAGACTGCATTCCAAGGTAAACTAGTATGTACACACAGACCCTGTAATACTAGTACTATACAAGGCATAATACAACTTGACTCACACTTTGTCTGTAGTTCTGGAACCTCCTACAAATATGTAGCTGGCCTGAGTGTGCAGGTTCTCCTGTAAGAGGTATTGCTACCTGCTGTCTGTAACACTGATGCTCACACACAGGAAGGATGTCCATCACACAGGAAAGGTAAAGGGACCATGCCCACATGATGTAGGGATTTATAGTAGGTGGTTGCCATGACAGTGGTAATTGGAAGTACTACACAGCAAGCTGCATGCAGTTAGCAAGTGGAGGACACTGATTGGCGCAGAGGCCATCACCTGATCATGTGCATCACCTACTAAAGCCATGCTGCAATATATTCAAACCAGTTCAATTCATTTATTGAAAAGAGACAGAGAGAGACAAAGAGAAAGAGAAAGAACGAAATAAAACATTTCCAAAACAAAAAACCTAAGGCAAAGACATATTAAAAGCCAAAGAAGGAACAGACCATCATTCATCATTTATTCATCAAGACATCATTCCCACAACAGGTATGTGAAGTATATATACATGTAATAGAATGTAGTATCTAGTCCATAATAAGGGGATAGATGATGTGGAATGTTTTATATGTGCCATCAGGTATCGTTGTAATGATGTTCAACTGTACAGCTGCTATGGACAATAGTGTCTGTCCCTGTGGGTAGTGGGCCATAGCCATCAACTGTGCAGGTCAGCACTGACTGACAAGATGTAAGCCATCATAGTGTGTGTTGTGTAATAGGAAGTATGTATATTATGTGGCCAATAGCTGCTGGTGGAAGTAATGCCATTATGATGGACACGTGGGACCCATGGCCCATCACCGGCAGGATACTCAGGTTAATCTGTAATGTAGCATGCAGACATGCCATAGGTGTGTAATAGGGTTACTTGCAATTGGGTCCTACATATACCCCCCTAATGTCAGGCCGTGTCCATATGTGGCACTTGTCTGTGTTGTAGCAAGGCAGAACAGTGCAGCTGTGCAGGAAGGTGTTGTGAGATTGTGGACCTGATGTCTGATTGTACCCCACATATAGGTATGCATATGTGTACATGTCACACACATATATATATATATATATATATATATATATATATATATATATATATATATCAGCATGTATGTCCACAAATATACAGATACCCATGTGTAGACATATATATGAGCACATATACATATCACATATATCTACACATATATAGATATATACATATATGCACATGTCTACATATATACAAACACACACACAAACATATATGTATGTAAAGACATGTCCCCTATATTACTACCACAGTGATGCTTGCTATGTGTGAGGTACCAGCACACATAGCAATGCACAGAGATATCTACAGCTGGCAGTGTGTGTAACATGGATGGGTATGTCACATGTTAGTCTCTTGTTAGGACCACATTGCCCCCATCTGTGAAGTATGCAATGGGAATATGGGGAAGTATGGCATGTATACTTGTGGAGGTGGTCAGGGTTGGGAGATATATAGGACAGTCTACAGGGGTGGTATGTGACACATGTGGTGGGTAAACACCCTGGATGGTGTGTGTAGTCTGTGATGTGGATGCCCCATGGGGCCCAATATGGGCACATTAGGAACAAGCCTCCCTCCCACTGCTACTCACAACAGCAGTCCACGTCCAGAAGGTGTCTGGCCTGGAGGCTGAGCATCAGGAGCATGTTGGCCCAGTGAATGTGTACTGGGTACCTCAGACTGATGTAGTACATCCCACATGTGTCTGTGCAGCCTGGTATGGAAAAGACCCTAGACCTGACCTCAGAGGATAGGAACATGTCTGTGTGTGCCCCCAGGGGGGACAACATCCCCTGGGTTGGTTCCTCCTGATGGTATTGGTGGACCAGTACATGAGGAGGCCCCAGGTTGGGACACACATGTGATGTGGGCAGGATAATGGGCAGATGGGTTTGGAGAGGTGGTTCTGCTGGCCGATAGAACATATACATGTTATTGTGTCACTGTTATAGAATATATGTTGGTAGTAATAGTCTACACAATCCCGGGACATGTCCAACAACATACATAGATATCCCCAATAACATAGAATGTCAGATGTGCAGCAATACCAAAGCAGCCATACCACTGGCATATATGGAACCATAGTGGCCCTGACAATGGCATGCAGGTGAATAGTCTGTAACAGGCCAGCAATGATAGTGTCCACACAGGGGACATGGCTACAATCATATAGCAGAAAGTGTGGTACAATACAATATCTGCCCCACTGGTAGGTAAGCTGTAGCCATACCTAATGGGTTGTGTGTACAGTTTGCTGAAGCTGATATGGTGGGGAGGTGAGAGATATGTGTATTACGAACTGTGGTAACCTTGCTGTATGAGTTGCTCAGACCTGTTTTCATCTTTATGTCTTTCAGCCAAGATGTCACATGCACGCTTGCCCACCATTTCAACAGCGGAGAATGATGTGCTAAAATCACCCCTGATCCAGCACTACCCAGTGCTGTTTGGCAGGGCTGCCCATGAACAGCAGGAATGGACCACCCTATGGAACGACCTAGTGCACAGGGTCAATGATGTTGGACTGCACAACCACAGTTATGAGCAGGTCTGGCATCATTGTACTGACCTGCTTCACAATGCCTGTTGGAGTGATGCTGCAGTCCGGGGGGATCACCTCGCCATGGGGGGGCATGCCATCCATCCCTGCCTGACACGTGTGGAGGAGCTCCTGGCCAGCCTCGTGGCACCTGCCCATCTGCCAGCCACCAACCGCTGGACACCTTCGTGGAGGTGGGTGGCACCCACATACTGGCCGAGGAGCATGCAGGTAAGGACACAGGACACATCAGTAGACCACTGTTGTGTATGCATCTGCATTGGTACAGGTAGATCATGCATATCTGATGTGTCATAGATATATTGTGTTGCTGCACTGTAGTGATAAACAGATGTCCAGATGTGGTAGTATTGTGGAACTGTACCGTTGATATATTGTAATACTGCACCCACCCTGTAGCACTGCCACAGGTGTGGCCACTGACATTGCATCTCTCACCCTCTTATGTAGGTCCCTCCGAGATACCACCAAGGCAGCAGCCTGTAGCTGGTGAGTATGCTTTATGTAGATGCTTCTGAGGCAAGTTATAATCCAGTGAGACAAGTTTGAATTTCTAAAAAACAAGTTGTGTAAGCACTTTCATCTTGCTTCTATGAGCAAAACTTCATCAGACGAAAATGCTTACACAATTTGTTTTTTAGGAATTCAAACTTGTCTCAGTGGATTATAACTTGCCTCAGTGTATTATATTTTGTTCCTTGGATTTGTCTTGCCACCTGTGGTTGTTTTTCAGCATTTGTTGCAGTTACTTTTTACAAGTTTGTTATGTAAATTCTTGTCAACACACTGGGCATGTAATGGAGATGGTATATTCCATGCACACATCTAAAACACCTACCCTGAATGCATGCTGTACATGTGCATGTATTGTTGCTGTGAAATGCATGGTGTCACAGAGGTGACCTTGATGGGGTATTGGAAGGGTATGTCAGGCACCTGCATGATAACCAACATCCTGTCATTGCAGAATGTGTCCACAGGGAGTAACATAATGGTGGTAGACATGGCCTACAGTAGGGACATGTTCGGAACAACACCCATATCCAGTGCAATACCAGTGTATATACCTGTAGGACAATGGCAACTGCTGCAGAGATACACTATGGCATAAGGCATTACAGTAGTCCACATTATCAGCTGGGTCTAGGCTGCAACATGTGGTGTTCAGTGTATGGGACACTGCAAAGTGACTCACGTGTAGGGCTTACTTGTTATGCATCTGCATAAAGGCTGAAGGAGGGGGTTCAGCATGACACTCCAGTGCACTGCAGCAGGGATCCTAAAGATGCTAGGAATGGCTCTATCTGCACATAGTCAGGTTCAGGACCTGTGGCAGCCATAACCCTACCTCCACAGCAATAGTGACGGCAGTGTGTGAACACCATGGGATGTGCACAAGAGTAGACCTTACAGTCATGCAGAATAGGGGGACATGTGTAGGGCAGACTGAACATACACTGGCAAATGCAGATGGCCCACGCAGGTATACCCCTACCAGGAGTAGTGACTGCTGTAGTACACACAACAGGAGGTGTGATAAACCTTCATGATAAGGGTATGCACACAGATGCCCACATGGTGTGTATTCATCGTGGTCAGTAGTCGCACACCTAACACAATCTGTAGACACTGCATGTGAAAGTACAGGACATATGTCACATATCGGGCTTGTGTACTGCTAAGATATGCAGTGATGTGGTCCCATGGCAGATCAAGGATGGGTGCGTAAAACAGTAGAGGTGTGTACACCCCCCCATAGCCACAGTATTATCTGATGGTTGTCAGTGTAACAGTATTGGATTGGTCATACATGGTCCGCTGATGTTGACAGCTGTAAATCAGGCATCAGGCATTCACCGGTGACAACTGTCCACTTATCATCCCAGGTATGTGTTGCTGAAAAACATAGGGGCTGTGAGCAGTAAAGCTGACATAACTGACACAGTACTACACATTGTACATGGGTGCAGTGGTATCCAGGGGAAGGGGCATAACCTAGTGACACAGCACATACATCACACACATGTATACTGTTGCTAGCATGGATTGACTATAGCTGAACTGCATGCTGTTCTGTACTATACGTTCTGCATGTTGACAGATGGATAATAGGAGAACTGTGTGTACTATCATTGTGGAACCTTGCCTGTATGTGTGTGTGTGTGTGTGTGTGTGTGTGTGTGTGTGTGTGTGTGTGTGTGTGTGTGTGTGTGTGTGTGTGCGTGTGTGCATCCTGGTGGTTAGTTACTTTGTCTGCAGGGTCACTCTGGTGAAGTGGAGGGAGGTAAATGCATGTAGGATGTGTGTATGCATATGTGTGTTTGTGTAGGTGGCCATGTATGCACATGTGAGATTATGGGATGTTCATACAGCTGTACCTCCCTTTGGGACCATGCAGTACATGGACATGGACTGCCACATTACACACCAGGAATACCTGTCATTTGTGTAATCACAGGACAGCAAATAGTATAATATGGTCTGTAGCATGGAACAGGCATCCAGAAGGAAGGTAGACACCAGGTACACCCTTAGTATTGCATCACATTCAGCAGAGAGGTCACCTACAACCCAAGTATGTAGCACTACAGATGCATTGGGGAAGTACTAGTCAACACCAGGGAGTGTATCCAAATATTACAGTTGTCACATGACAGGCTGAAGGAGCAGCATATATGGCATGTACTGAGCATTACATACACATGACACACCAGTGCATGATATTATGGATGCAAAATAGTAGCCCACACATATAGGGGCCATGCACATCATGTCCGGGCATACAGAGGATGCATACCGAATGACAACAGTGAGGTCATGTAAAACCACTACACACAGGTCAGGCAGGTAAAGTAGCAACAGGTCTTGTGTTATGGTCGCTTGTGTAGGCATTTAGAGGACTGATATGTTAATGAGTGGTATCAATGTGTGTATGTTAACAAGTGTGATGCAGGATGGGGTAACACATGGACAAATACGTGGAACTGTCTATAAAGCAATGGACAGGTAGGTATTATGGAGGTGTGTGTGTGTGTGTGTGTGTGTGTGTGTGTGTGTGTGTGTGTGTGTGTGTGTGTGTGTGTGTGTGTATGTGTACTGTTAAGCAATACTGTACAGGTTTTAAAGTGCGTTTATTGTTTTCCCCCACAGGTGGCGAGGTGGGTCAGGGTCCCTCCTGCATGCAATCTGATGTTGGTGTCCATGCAGACACCGAAGATGATGATATTAATGTTGAGGCACAGGTGGGATTGTCAGGGGCCAACACTGCGCCAACATTTGACATCCCCCTTTTAGCCACCCCCAGCCCCCATCACCAGTGGGCATAGCAGAGGGACATCTGGCATTCGGTGACAGTGCACAGGAAAGTGTGGTAACCATACCTACTGTGTCCAGTCACAGCAGGCATAGCTAGATGTCTGGCAGGGCACCACATAGCTAGATGTCCCAGGGTGCTCATGGTAGGGCCGCTGAACATCATGCCCCTGGCAGAGACAACGCAGCTGGTAACAGCAGGAGCATGTTTCAGGCTGTCATGGCGGTGCAGGCACATGCAGAACATTACCACAGACAGGGCCTGAGGCTGCAGAGGTCTGCTCTCACATCTGCAAATGACAATGCCTGTGAACTGGCTGGTGCCATCCGTGGATTAACTGAGTTCATGGGTAGATGGTGTGGTGAGATGATGGCCCTCATCAACCGTGGTTTGTCCATGCTTGAACATGTGGTGGGCGTGCGGTGATGACCACATGGATGTAGGCCAGCAATGTCAATAGCTGGTAGTCAATGTGGATGTGCTAGGACACCAAGGGGCTCCTGTAGTGGCAGTAGCAGCCCTGGCAATGTGTGCTGTCCACAACACACCACAACAGGCCATGTGCAAGTAGTCCTGGCTAGTCCTAGGAAGGACCTGGTACCAGCAGACAAATGTCATCAGCAGGTGAGAGTAACACATCGAAGCTGCGGTGATCCAGCGGTAGCCTTACAGCAAGAGGTTCTCCCATTTGATTCTAGGCTGGAGTGTCTTCTGAGTGGAGTTTGCATGTCCTCCCCGTGATTGAGTGGTATTCGAAAGACATGCGTAGAACGTGCCTTCGTTGAAAGTTGGGCATCAAGCTGGCACCTCAGCACCGTAAAAATCTACTGCCAATCATTAGCGGACTGGAGTTCCACTGTGGCGACTCCTAACCTTGAAAAGCTAAAAGAAGAAAAAAGAAAAAGGTGAGAGTAGCATATTGAGGCCTGTACCTGGACATGCCCGTGGAATCCCTGGCAGGCACAGTTCACCTGTCTGTGGCTGGAGGCAGTGAACTTCACACCTTGCCATGTATGGTCTGCAGCTGTCCATAAACACCTTTTTAGGGCAGCCACATGGCAGAACTGTGTGCATGCATACCCACACACTATGCAAACACACCTAGGGCAACCTTATACCTACAAAGACCACATCACCTTGCCCAGCTCCCAACAGTACACCCCTCATCCACACACATGGTGTCAAATGTATGACCCACCCTCGGCCTCTTGCAAAACAACATCACACCCTGTGCATATGATGATACCTGTGCCACATCCCTGTCATCCATACCATCAATGCAGGGACAGGCTAATATGGTTCTGTTGCAGAAGGTGACTGTACTACAGTGTACCATAGGACTGCAGTGTAACATGTTGTAGGGAGTAAAGTGCAATGCATATATGGCAGGTAGTGTAGCTTTCCAGCAATGATGCATTATAGTTGTTAGTAACACTGGTTGATTGCAGTCCCTATAATGTTATCCATTTGTGTTGTAGGTGTACATGTGTCAGCACGAGGATGGTCTGCAGTCATATTCCACTACGGGGCATGTCACTGTGATGACACCATGGCTGTGACATATCTGGGGTACAGTTGAATATATTTCACAGGTTACTAAACCAGTTATTGCCTGTGCCACATGGACAGGTGGCCCGCTGAGGCATACCCTACAACCTGATGTAGACCCATCCACATACATGCACACTGTTACTTGACAACACTGGGACTAAACCCCTACCTAGCTATGTAGTGATACTGAAGTGTGTGGCTTACACTGCACACACCACACAGTGTTTAGGGTGAGGTGTGTCCCAGGGTACATGCAGAACATACCCAGACATGTACAGTATGCTAATGGGGGATGTAATGGGTGTATTTGGACAATACGTAGTGTGACATATCGTCATATACAGATTTACAGACACATAACAGCCAGACACACATCTGTGATACCAGGGCCTATCACTGCTAACTAACTTGACCATGTGTTCACTGTGTTACAGGTAGGCTGCACACATCGTATGCATGACTGGCTTGGATTGTGGTAACAGTTACCTGTATGGTTGATGGTGACAGTGATAACCAAAACTTGGTACATGGGACATATACCGACTGTACCTTGGTGTAATGACAGTGTGCACAGCACCCACATCCCCCACTGCATATTGTACACCCTGAAACCCATGATGACACTCTGCCATACCCACCATCACACATTGGCCACAACTGCGATACAACTCATGGTATACCCCAACATTGGTACTACAGGGATATGCATCTCATGCACATGCCACATGCATAGTAGGGTGTTGCATTGTTATGGCATACCTATGGGCAGCAATAACACTATCTGTACTACTGTGTGGCAATGGGTATTGTAATAGGAATATGTGGCCTCGCAGTGCTGTACCCTACAGATATACAGACATGCACAACTACACACATATGCCAGATCAGAATGGGTATCCCATGCCTATCACCCAATTTGTAAAACACTGTTGTGCTAGTACTGCAAGGCTCATGTAGCCAGTATGGGGGGAAGTTTAACAGGGTACATGTAATGTCCCATACAGCAGCAGCCACAACTGACTATGGCAATGAGTGCTGAGTTGGTTGTGAAGGCCCTCATGGAATTCCCATGTACAGATATGCTAACACACAGAGACTGTTGTACTCAGTCATGCACATGTACACATGTGTCAGTACAGAGGTGCATCCCTGCAGGTGGTCATAGCTGTGTACCTAGCTCTCCTCCAAGGGGAGATGGGTTGTGTAGGGGTTGTGTGTACAGTGTTATCCTGCCACCTGCCAGATGGCAGTGGGCAATCTACCAACAGAAATTACTGCCGTGACCCTCAGGGTGAGAATGACATGCATCAGTCAATCCTCCAGGTGCCTCCTGCAGATGGCCACTGAGGTGATCAAGTTGACATGTATGCAACATGCATTACAACACATGGTTAGTGCCTGTGATGGAGACCTGTACCCAAGCATGTTAGGTTGACTGTGGTAGTGTAGTGTAGTGTAGGTACCTGTGGCATGTGGTGCATACAGGATGACATCTCCTATAAGTGCCACTTCTTACACAGCTGGGCAGACATGTCAGTGTCAATCAAGCTTAGGTTGCCTGTACATATCCCAGCTGGATACCTGCCATCTGCACATCTGGACAGGCACTGACAGTCATCAGCTTGGTAAGTAGCTATGCAGTAGCATGAGTGTGTTGACAGACGTCTGACAACAATATGTATACCATAACTACATGTCAGATGCCTTCACTAACATGTGCTGTACAGATGGTAGTCTACAGTTACATTCCACATGATGGATCATTATCCAGTAAGGGGTATATACTGTGACACAGCTTACAAACCAGGGATGCATCAGTAAGGCCTTGGTGTCCAGCCATGCTCGCAGGTGTGCCTGTTGTACTACAATAAGCACTCTGCTCTTGCCTGGGTTAGCACTGTCAACAGTAGTACTGCCATGTTACACTACATGGCAGTGCGACAGCATGTACCCTGGGCTACTATGCCTGTATGTAGAGCATTCACATGGATAACAGTGCTGTACAGGCCTCATATATGTCTGTGTCCCACACATGACACTCATACCCCTTGCTACTATAATAACAACACATATGTGCATGTATTATACATGGCATTACATACACTTATTACAGGTTATCAGACTGAGTGGTGTGTCCTGGTTACCAGGGCTAAGGTTCATAGGTTCATAGGTTCATAGGTTGGTACTAGGCTAACTGCCCTTGTGAGCCATTTTAAGCCTAGCCAATTATCCCCTGTGAGATTCAAACCCTGTACCTTGTATTAGTAAGGCAAGCACCTTAACCATTAGGCCACCCTCCCAACCCAAATCCCCTAAGCTAAGCTTAGCAAGTATCAACATTGCTGCAATATAACAGCTAAGCTGATTTGTGCACTGGTAAATGCTGACTACACTGTGTAAGTGCCTGTATGTTTACCTGTAGCTGTCAATACACATATTGAGTAGTACTGAACAATTGACTTTACTTGCTAAATTGTGTAGCCCTTGTTATTAATATGACTGTTGCATCACATATGTTGTTTTATCATAATGTGCACATAGCAGATACATATGGTGAGATATACATCACAATAATTTGCCCTTCTTGTAAAGGGAGGGTATACACAACCGTGACATTTACTCATGACAGGATTATGGTCATATGCATATAATGGGTCTATATATGTCTACATGTACATACACATGTATACTCATACATATGCCTGTATACACATCTGTATAGTGCTACATATATATGGCCATGTGTACATCTCTTCGTATGTGTGTGTGTGTGTATATATATATATATATATATATATATATATATATATCTATATATATATATATATATATATATATATATATATATATATATATATACATCTCTCTCTCTCTCTCTATATATATATATATATATATATATATATATATGTCTATATAACTATACATGTATGCACATCCTATGTGTACAGATATGTCTAGTTATGTTGGTATATATGTAGATATCTATAACTATATGTGCATACATTTCTATTCTGATATACCTACTACTGTCAATATATATGTAGATATCCATACGTATATGTGCATATGTATCTCTAGCTGTATATGTGTAGTCATATATTGCTCTGTATATGAATATATCTTTGTTTATATGTGTGTATATATATATATATATATATATATATATATATATATATATATATATATATATGTACGTATACATATCCATCTATATATGTTGATATGTATATGTGTACATATCTATATAGATATCTGGATAATTATATATACATATATTTTCACCATATATCCTGAACATGGAGTGTAGCTCTACCTCAGCCCCTGTAGTCCCAACTCTGTAGTTTAAGTGGATGACAGATGTGTATAGCAGGCATATTTGTGGACTGTTGCTACCGTAATAGGGATTGTCTTCACAGACATGGTGTGTGTGGGAGGTCACATCTGCTTTTCAAATGTGCGGCATTGGCTACTAACAGGCATCCTAAGGACATCATAGTACAGTACCACTGCTAGCATGTAATGCTCCTGTGGACTACAGCAGAGATATTGGCTAATATATGTGGACATCCTGACACACTCTGGACAGTCCAGAGGTGTACACAGAACCCCTTACTGCAAGCCATGTGGACCAAGCCTGACAATGTGGATGTTAACAACCATGTAGATGGGTATAACATGTAATGACTGGTATACATTTGCCCCATAGGTTATGCATTCACACACCCCTGTCTGTCCTGACACATAATAACCGCTGGTACATAGGTGCCATGGCCACATACCACGCGCTAGATATTGACATATATCTGCACAGCATCCCACTGCTCTGTATGACATACATGACTGTTAAGGGAGGACCAGCAGCAGTACATCTGGCAAGCATCTGGACATGACATCTCACTGGGTACGTACACTAAGCTGCTAGGCATGTAACAAAGCACTGTGCAGGCTACAGGCAGACTGGCTCAACACTGGCCTACATTTCCTATGGGGGAATGCACATGTACCTGCATATATAGCAGGATCTACAGGCATGTCACAGCACAGAGTACAATACATCAGTGTGAAAGTGCATAACCACAGCCAATGCAAACACAGCTGCAGCCACTTATGGTAAGCTAGTGTTATATTACAGTATATGGACTATTTGTTCAACACCATCCTCATATGTGCCACTCACACACTAACTCTACATATACTGGGCCACTACACAGTGTGGCCCGATGCCTGTCTGTGGTATGGGACATGTGTGTATATGGCCCTACAAACATGTAAGCTGATAGGGTAACATACAGTGGAGCAGCATGTAACATCAGATAGAAGGGACCAAGAACAATGACATTTAGCACAGTATGTACACAGGCCAAAGTACATATTATCAATACACACACTGTCGACATTCACCTTACATACACAGACCTCAGTACTGTACACACAACCACAGATTGTCCAGGTGATGTCATCAGATATAACCCCTACTATACATAACATGTGTAGCAGTCTGATATCTCATTGGCTTGTTATCACTTATGATGTCACTAATTATGGTGTACAGCACATATGTACCTCTTACTGCATGACATATGTACAAAGGTTGACAGAGTTGTGGCTGGAGACACATACACAGGGCCAATATTGACATGTTGCTGTGATAACCTCATACATTTACTGTTGTAATAAGGTTTGTTGCAACACATGTCCTTTGAGGGATATGAAGTCAGTAACTCTCACGGGTGTCACCATCTACAGACTTCAATCCTTACACTACCTTCTGCAATCCACAGATACGTGTTCTGTGGGTAACACATGAAACAAAAGGCACCACAAACTGCCCAGTCTGCAGATAACCCTACAGATGGGGTTCCTTCATAAACATAGCACTGACATGGCAGTTATTAAAACATGTAGGACAACCATATCCACACACACCCTGTTAAACCAACATTACTCCAAATGCAGTAGAGCAGCACTTACAGTCCGTAGTCAGGTCAGGCACATCCCCCTCCTGTGGGTTCCCCTGTTTTCACAGTGTATGCTGTTAGAGGTAAATCCCCAATCCATCTGAGATGCTCTTTGCCAAACAACAGAATGAGTTCCTGCTCACAGTGAATGGAAAGGCCCAAAACCAACATGATGTTCTTAGATATTGGAGTGTGATTCCATGCAACTGGCAATGGGAATGTTGCCATAGATGTTCCACATGCAATCAGCTCGAGGAGGGCTGCAATTCATGCAGAGGCCATCAGCTGATCATGAGCATCAATTAAAATACACATGCTGCTGCCTACGCAAAGCAGGTGTAGGTCTCCACATCCACCAGAGAGGGAGTGAGAGAGGTAGACAGAGGCAAAGTAAAGTCAGGGAGGAGTGGGAGAGTAAAACTTAAGCATGTTTGTGTCACACACCTACCAGCACAGGGTATCAAACCCCTGATGGCTATGTAGTGCTATCAAATTTTTATGCAGTTATCAGATGTGCCACATAGGTTACATGTTGAGGAGCCCTCAGAACATATATGTGATGGTGAGTGGCATCTGCAACAGGGATATGGTAGCTATATGGTAGGTGTAGTACATGTGCCTGTCTGCATGAACAGGTGCCAGTATCAACACAGCCACAGTCTCACAGGGATGCACACACACATTGAGCCCAGTTGTTACACACTCACAGCCACCTCCACACAGGGTACGAGTTACAAACACACACACACACACACACACACACACACACACACACACACACACACACACACACACACACACACACACACACACACACACACACACACACACACACACACACACACACACACACACACACACACACACACACACACGTGTCATATCTGGGATTAGAACTTCTACCTAACTAGTTTATTACACTACAGCACTATGCAGTTATAGGACGCACCACAGAGATTAATGGAGTACTCCTTCCCCAAAGGAGTATTTCACAATGAATGACATCAGCAGGATTGCCAAAGTAGGGCATTCGAATTGTAGTGAGTGTGGCTAGGCTAAAATGCATTGTTCCCTACACAGACATTGAAACACACACAAAACATCCACAACTGCCATGTGTGAGAATAGAATCCCTACCAGAGTTCTATATCATACTACAGCATGAAGCTGTTATAGGATGCACCACAGGGATTACTGGAGTACTCCTTACCCAAAGGTGTATTTCACAATGAATGATATCAGCATGTTGCCAAAGTAGGGCATTTGAATTGTAGTGAGTGTGGCTAGGCTAAAATGCATTGCTCCCTACACGGACAGAGGCACACACACACACACACACACACACACACACACACACACACACACACACACACACACACACACACTGTATCTATGTCTGACATTAGAACTCCTACCTAACTAGTTCATCACACTACAGCAGTACGCAGTTATAGGCTGCACCATGGAGATTACTATAGTACAGCTTTCCAAAAGGTATATTTTACAGTGTATGACATCCGCAGCCTTGACAAAGTGGGGCAATTGAACTGTAGTGAGTGTGACTAGCCTAAAAAGCATTTCTCTCTACACAGATGATGATGCACACACGCACGTGCGCGCACACACACACACACACACACACACACACACACACACACACACACACACACACACACACACACACACACACACACACACACACACACACAGTTGCCATGTCTGGGATTAGAGCTCCTACCTAACTAGTTTATTGCACTACAGCAGTATGCAGTTGTAGGACATGCCATGGAAATTACTGAGCTACAGCTTTCCAAAAGGTGCATTTCACAGTGTATGACATCAGCAGCCTTGACAAAGTAGGGCATTTGAATTGTAGTGAGTGTGACTAGACTAAAAGGCATTCCTCTCTATACAGACAGAGACACGCATGAATAGTTGCCATGTCTAGGATTAGAACTCCTACCTAACTAGTTTATCACACTATCACAGTATGCAGTTATGGGACGCACTATGGAGATTACTGGGCTACAAACTTCCCAGAGGTTTATTTCTAGATGGATGACATCAGCAGCCTTACCAAAGTAGAGCATTTGAATTTTAGGAAGTGTGACTACCCTAAAAAGCATTGCTCTCTATACAGACAGGGACAGACACACACACACACACACACACACACACACACACACACACACACACACACACACACACACACACACACACACACACACACACACACACACACACACACACACACACACACACACACACACACACACACACACACACACACACACACACACACACAGTTGCCATGTCTGGGATTGGAACTCCTACCTAACTAGTTTATCACACTACAGTAGTACACAGTTATTGGACGCGCCGTGGAGATTACTGGGTTACATCTTTCCCAAAGGTGTATTTCACAGTGGATGATCTCAACAGGCTTGTCATAGTAGGGCTATGGGGAGGGCAGTGTGTGTGCATGAACCATAACCCATTCATGTAGAGGTTGACACACCACATGCGGGCACACACAGGGTCATATTTTACAGGTACGTGTATACAGCTGCTAGATGACTATTTCCTTGTACAGTCATGTTGCACCGCTAGCACTTGCACCACATAGTCTGTAATGCTGACAGATACCAGTGGCTAGTATCTACAGTGAGTGGCATCTGAACCTCATGTGGTTGTAGCCTTTTGGCTCTGTGCTGGGTGGGACAGGCCTGGATGGCTCCTTGTCACAGTCACCCTCTTCCACACATCTATGTACTTCTACCTTGTCACAGTCACCCTCTTCCACACATCTATGTACATTTACCTTTGGCTTATTATAGTGTGTTGTCCTTAGATATATGTCTGTATTCCTATCCACTGTGTGTGCAAAGTATGAGTGGTGCATACTGAGGAGTGTCTGCACTAACATCTACGACTGACAGATATTTCTGGTCCACTGGTGTTTGCAGACATGGCCTTCATTTGTTTAAGTTTGTGAGCATGCCCAGTATGACCTTTCAGTATGTTGTTAACTGACATTGCCTTCATTTCTCTAAGTGTGTGAGCATACCCAGTATGCCCTTCTGTATTGAATGTGTGGATCGAGTCCAGGTAGCTTGTACTGCAGTGCAGACCTTTGTGTTGTACACCTATGGGTAGCATACTGTTTCTGCAGGGTATCCGTCAATCATTTGGTAATATGGGGGCAAACTGTGCAGGAGATAGTGTGTACTGTAGGTGATTGTGTCTGTGCTGCTTCAGCTGCATGGTACTGCTGTTAGAAGAGATATTCAGATGTGTACTGTTATACACAGTGATGTTTTCTGCCCTCACATACTGTCAGGTGGACATTCTTGCTCATAGTGATGTCTTGGGGGACATGGGAGACTACGGCTGTGTCCGGTATTGTGGGCAGACACCTACATATTCATGGTAAGTTATGCCATTCTGGAGGGGGAGCTGCAGACACTTGTCCTTGTCATCAGTGGTAGTGGGCAATGGCCACCAGGCTTACCTCACTATGCATACATACCAACCACTCTCACACGTTATGGGACACACACCAACTTAACACACACATACCTGCATATTGTGCAGATGCTACAACCTACCCTGCTACCTTGGCCACCTCTGTGCATCTGTGCTCCACTGGTATTAGACCTACACATACATGTTACTACATTTCTACATAGGGTTGTGGGGGGGCACACCTGACTGTTACGATGTGTGCACATCACATGGGGGGCACACCAGACCATTACTACATAATTAAGTAGGGTTGGGGGTGCACACCTGACTATTTCTACATATCTACACAGGATTGGGGGGGGGCACCTGACTGTTACTACATTTCTATGTAGGATGGGGGGGGTACACCTGACTATTTCTACATTTCTACACAGGATTGGGGGGGCACTCCTGACTGTTATTACATTATTATGTAGGATCAGGGGGCACACCTGACACTTGTACACATTTGCTATGACTGTACTGGTATGTCAGGTACTCCATTTAATTCTATATTCTAACCTATCATGCTGACTAGAGGCATACCAGTGTACTAAGGATCTTAGCTTTGATTTACCTACATATTAGTTTCTGACTTCCTACCCTTCAGAACGAATGTCCCACTGCCTGACCTGCTGTAGTCTGTCTGTGTAGGCTGGGGGGAGGTTACCCATCAGCATCATTCAGAGGTCATAGCACAGCCTTTGTTTGTGTTTGTCTACACCTGTCCTGCTGGTTGTGACTGTTGTTGGGTATGTGAACCTACCTGACTGGCATGTGTGAATCACTTACCTTGTGGGTGTCCCAGTATAAAGGGTGATGCTGCAGGGCTGCCTATGTTGGATGCAGACTGTATACTCCCTACACGTGGTTGAGCACAGGTAGTGTCATGTTTGGCATCCCTTTTACTGTATATTCAGAGAGATGTGCTAGTCAATGGGTCCCTCCTGTGTCAGTGTATGTGCTATGTGTTGCCTCTTTGTCAAGGCCAGGGCATACCTGGGCACACCTCCTTCTGCCTACTGGGGCAGGCTCAGGTTTCCTCCTCTGAGTCACTCTGTGCCTGTGCAGGCCTTGGCAATGGTGGGGGGCTGTGTGGCTCTACCCTGTGCTGTTCCTGCTGCAGCTGTTTCCGCAGGAGCATATTGTGTAGCATGGCACATACGGTGACAATTTGGGTACATGTAGCTGGTGAGTACTGCAAGGCTCCACTGGATGTGTCCAGGCACCGGAACCATGACTTGAGCATCCCAAAAACATGCTCTACTATAATTCTGCCTGTATGATGCCTCATTATGGAGTTCTTGTTCGTGTGTGTGTGCATTTCTGATGGGTGTCATCAGCCATGGCTCCAGTGCATATCCAGCATCCCCCACTAGGTGACCATGAGTGATGTCCCCTTTGGCAAATCTCTGGTACAGCTGTCAGATGCCAGATGTGGGAATCATGATACCTTCCAGGGCAGCCAGCACACACATTCATTATTATGCCCTGGGCATTGCACACAACCTGGCAGTTGATGGAGGAGAAGCCCTTGTGGTTGGTGTGGATCCTACCCCACTCACCGGGTGGTGCTTTGATGGGTATGTGCGGGCAGTCTATAGCACCCACTACCTCAGGGTATTCTGCTATTTGGTGGAACAGTTGCATATTGCTGGCCAATGCCTCACAGGTGTTGGGGAAATATATGTGCTCACCGACATGTGCTGACATGGCATCCAGGAACTGATGGAGTACCATGGATGCTGATGCCTGTGAGATCACCATCATATCCCCAGTTGGCCTTTGGAAGGTACCTGTAGCTAGTATTCTTAGGCCTACACATAACTTGGTATCCACTGGGATGGGTTCCCCTCTGTTAGTTCTGTGTCAGGCATGGCCGGCACAGCTCAACAATTTGCCCTAGGAGGTCCCTGTCCACCATATAGTGCTCCACTATTTCCAGCTCATGTAGCCCCTGGTAGGTTACCCTGGGTCTGTACACTCTTCTAAATCTCCTCACTGTGGGTTGCTCGACAGCATTCACATCCTTACTACCCTCAGCCTCTTCCACAAGCTGCTATATGATAGCTATTGCAGCCCCTATCATTTTGTTGTTTTGTTTGTTAAAAGTTCCCCGCTTGTATACACTGGTGGTGTAGAGTGTGGGAAAAAACAGAGGGGAAGGTGTTTGCATAGTTTATAGTAGTGTTCTGGGCTGAGATGGACTGCTGCCTGTGTAATTGGCTGATTCTGATACATTTCACCTGCCAGCTATGCTAGTTCTCCTAGATTACCTTTCTACTGCTTTCTCTTCCCATTGCCTTCCTGTTTAAGCCTGGGGGCACACTGCTCAAACAGAGTGCTCAAATGTGCACGGAGCTGCTATTTCCTGGTTTAACTTTTTTTTATACCTTTAAAACCTGGTGCGCAGCACGCACACCCACTTAGGCAATGTAAACAGTTCTAGGCAAACTCAGACACATCCCCTTGCTTAGCTGTGCTTAGCTAGGAGTAATCCTGAGCCACAGGGCTCCAATCTGCTTAAAGTATGCCTGAGCCCCCCCCCCCCATGATGTCAGCTAAATCCTAGGCTTGCACCAAGCTATTCCTACTCTTACACTGTTGGGACCTGACTAGCATGCTGGGGAAAACTAGGATTCACTATCATCCCCCTCATTTGCATAGGATTGCCTGCTAATGCATAGTTACATGTCTCACACTGAGCCTCCCCCCTTAGCAACCACTACTCACTGGCCATGTTGACTTCTGCCTGCCATTGACTTTCATGGCAATATAGTGATTTTAGTTAGAATACTTATTTTAGGTTTATTTTATTATTTTCCCCCAATCCCATTTGCCCTACGCTTAAACAGAAGAGATCGGCTAAAAAAAAATAAGTTATTTTTGTTTTTTTTTAAGCTGTTTACAATGCCAATGGCCTTATACTTGACCATTGGCATGCTTCCTGACTGATATGCAGCCTTTATTTGGAGCTGTCACAGCTCCGTTTTGGATTTTGCAGAAATGCACTCGGTTACTAACTGAGTACATTTCTACAGATTACACTAGTCCTGCATGGCCAGTTTCAAGCTTCCTGGATCATAAATTCACCTCATTTGCATGGATTTCTCCTGCAAATGGGGTGATTTGCATACAGGGGCTTCGTCCGTGCAAAACTAGTGCAGGAGCGCTCGTGCATGCCCCTGCAGGCTATTCCTGGATTGCACGGCAGACATATTGCCTGTTAAAGCTCCTGCACTAATCCTGCACGCCGAGCAAGGCTTGCAGAATCCGGGGGAATACTCTCACTTTGGATTTTACTAGTAAATCTCAAAAAGGTGGTGGTTTTGTTTATATATTCAAAGAACACCAGAAATTCTTCTTCATTACCCTTCCACAAAATCAGTATGTCATCTAAAAATCTGACATACAGCAAAACCTTAATCATATAAACAAAAGTAAAAACTTGGCCTTTTTCCCATTCGGCCAATACCAGATTTGCATATATGGGCGCGCATTTGGCACCCCTGACACTTCACCTCACCTTCAAAATACAAATAGTTATTTTTGAGTACCAATTCCATCATATTTGTAATAGTATTAATATAATTGTAAGTTAGTCTATTACTACCACATAAAGCATCATAAAAATATTCCATACCCTTGTTGTGGGGTATTGTTGGAAACAAATTTACTACATCCACTGTAATAAAAGAACATTATCATCAAAACTAGTATTTTTAAGAACATCCAAGCAATGCCACGAGAATATGTGTGTGTGTAAATTTAAATTATGCTTAACATGGTGGTCAATAAAAGCTGATAAGGATTCTGTTCTGAAGCCATTCTAGTTATGCTTTGAATGGCTTCTGTAAATGCGAAATAGTAGTTTGTGTCCAAAATATAGTCTTTTACTAAAACACATGCAGTTGGGTTGCTCTTTAAGCTTAATTTGCCCTTTTATTGTACTCGTTATGCCCCTTTAACCTCTTATCATGCTCATTATGCTTTTCCTGTGCCCGTTTCACTTTAAACATGGTCGTTATACAAACCAAAAGTAATTCTGAGACCCTTATGAATATTTCTGCTAGTTTTATCAAATATCATAGTTTCACACATTTAATTTAATTAATAATGTGGTTTGTGCCTTTCCGTTGGTTAATAATACGTTTTGTGCTACTCATTTGATTAATAATGCATTTTGTGCCTTACAAATGCTCCATTTCATTTTCTTTGCCAAATAAATAATTTGTGCAGTTTTCTTTTCCTTAAGCTCGTCTGTGGTCTCTTTTTGTTTGTCTGAGCTCTGTTTCACTCAACCTGCTCAATCTGCCTTCACCTTCACCTTGCACCTCATGGCTTGAAGAAGTTGTTCTCTTCATCACGGTTCTGACACCATGCTGCTTGTCTGGTCAGGATAAAGCAGACAAACATTCATGGGTTCAGTTCAAGCAGCTTTATTACACACAAACACATCAGGAATGAGGCTTTGTAACTTAAACTTAAACAAACTTACAAACAGACTGACTACCACACTAAAACATGTTAATACTCTGGCTGTTTTGTCAAAATTAGCACTGAAGAAGGATTGTTATCCGAAAGTTTTGCATTAAAACGTATTTTGGCATTCTTGGAGATGGATTTGTGATTTTGTGACTGTGCCTTCTAACTTGTAGTTTACTATTGCATCAGCCATTTTTGTGTATTGTTCTGTCAAAATGGCACTTCTGCCTGCACATGCTCACTATTTATATGCACATGCTTACATCTGGAAATGTTTCTTAAAGGTACATACACACTGATCTACACTGATGATCTAGGATTTTTAAAGGTTTATGTGCTACTAATTGCAGTTCACAGATAACTGATATTGCAACATTCTGAATTGTTCAATCGCCAGTTTGCAAGTACCGATGTTGTGAGATTTTGCTACTAAATGCTGGTATTCAGCCTTCGTAATTTCATAGGATTTTAAATGGCTGAAGTGTTACTGTCCCCATGTATTATGTCAGTCCATTTTACTTGTGTGAGCTGTGCTTAGTACTAATTTTAAAAACTGTACCTCTGCATTTTGCTGAAATGCCTATAATACCTGCAGTTTATTAGCACTTATGTTGTGCAGCCCATGTTATGCAACAAATGGCAGTGGACAACGACATAGTTCAAAGGGATTCATGAAAAGCAGTGCTACAATTTTAGAAATGCTAAATAAATAAAAATGATGTATTGCATCTTTAATGCAAAACTGTATTTTAAGAGTTAAATAATTCTGTCCCTGTAGTAATAGATATTAAATAGGGGAGTCAAGAACAAGAACTGAGAAAGTCATGGTAGTTTTAAACCATCATCATGGAGTACTTGGGAAGCTCAGACACTGATAGTGCCAAAAATGTTTTGAAATGTAATGTGACAAGAAAAACACTGATGGAATTTGAGATTTTAGAGGGACTTTTTAATGCTGTAGGTCTGAGGCTAAGCAATGGTTACTGTTTAGCAGGTGTACATGAATGATTGCAGCCTAGCATATCTGATTTTGGTGTACTCTGAATATGTCAGAGAACACTTTAATAGCAAAAGTTATAGGGTTATAGGCCTGGATAGCACAATTGCAGACAATAGACTGCTGCAGATGAGAATAGGTAAGTTAAAAGGATAAATATAACTTTTCAGAACTGATGAGCATCAAATCTCTCTAAGAGCATGCTCAGTTAGCCTATTTATTCTTCCAGGGTGAGAGCTCATTTTCATGGTTAGTCTATTTGTTCTTCCAGGGTGAGAGCTAATTTTCATGGTTTGTTCTTCTTTCATCCCTAGTGGGTAAGGGTCGATCTACTGGGAGTAGCTTTGTTATCCTGAAAGTGACCAGTATTTTCTTTTTGTCTTAGTGTACCCTCCCCATGTGCTGATGACAGTTTGTTAGGCTGAGCAGACAATGAGGAGTAGCAAGAGCCTGTGTCCATCCCTGGGCTCACAAAGCTGTTAAGATTGCCTTGTCCTCCCACCCACTTTGCCCAGTGTCAGCTCACTGAGTTCCAATATCTGCCAAAACTCTAGAGTAAACATGTATGGCACAATCTTCCCCAGGATAGGCACATCATTCCTCCCTGCTAGCTCCATCAGATGCCCAAAATACAAATGGAACTATTGAACTTGAGTTGCTTAAGTCATAGTCAGGTCTTTATCATTTTACTGCATTGGGCTTGCTTATGGCACAATGATACATTAGTTAACACTGCTACCTCACACATTCTGGTTATCCATCTCAGTGTCCAGCTGTGGAGGCTGTAGTGTGTATTCTGCATCAAGATCAGTCACAACACCCAATACCAGTGGGAGACTAACAATGCCCCCCATTAAGTAAAGTTTCCCACATATCCCAGGTGAAAGTTTTCAGTCACCCATCTAGTCAACTGAGTGATTCTAAAGTTTGCTAGGGAAGGACACTGCTTGATATGTAAGGGTAGCCTATTCCATAAATGTGGACTATAGGTATGACAGGTATAATACAGATTAGGTAGCAGACATACCATCTGGTGTTGTTGATGCAGTAGTAGAGATTTTGGCCTTAGAGCAGGTGTTTCCATTACCACTGGTTATGTTTACATGAAGAAGTTCATTGCACTGAAGGCTAAGCAGTGATTATCCCTTCAGGGTCTATACGATACTGGGGAGAGGGGCAGGAATTTTAGTCTTTCAGAGTAGCTACTGATATTGAGATGTGAGATATTTTTGCTGTGGAAACATTAAGGTTTCTCAAGTGGTCTAGATGCTTAGCAATGTATATGGCAATTGGGCAGTATATTCAATGATGGGTCTAATAAGGAAGGAATAAAATAGGGCTATAACGTCTTTGGACCTTGAGGAAATATCACAAAGGATAAGCTTGGAAAGGTAAGACAATTTTATAATCACTACAAAGACGTGGTGGTCAAAGAACAGTGTGTTATCAGTATAGGTACCCAAGTCCCTAATGAGTGTGGCAGAATTAAGTGGAATTTTACCTATGTGGTAAGTCGTAGTGATACTAGATTTACTAAAGGGACTGTACTACATTTCTTGGTGTTGAGGTTATGCTTATGATTAATGCACAGAATTTGCTTGGTTGAGCTCTTGCTAGAGAACTTGAGTGTTAGAATGAGAGTTGATAACTGCCTCCAATTTGCAATTATCAGCAAACTTAGTTAGCCATAGTTTATTATAACCTTGCATGTCAGATATATATATATATATATATATATATATATATATATATATATATATATATATATATATATATATATATATATATATACTAAAGAGAATGGGGCCCAAGACAGAGCCTAGTTGAATTCCACTGATAATGCTGTCCTGTCTAGAGCAACCACCCTCTGACTTTAACAGCACAGGTTCTGTGAGATAGTCAATTACCAATCCAACAAGCTATGTACAGGTTAATGTTGAGATGGGAGAATTTGTCAATAATCCTAGCATGAGAAGAATTCTAAGGGCCTCTGCCCATAGCCACAGATTTATGAATCGAGTATACAGTGCATGTGCTGATTCCCAATTGAAAGACCTTGACAATGTCCAGGTATGCTTGGACTGTTATACTATTTATCCATGGCCTCAGTAATGCTTTCAAAGACACAATCAGGTTGAGCAGGCATTGTCTGCCATTTACATAGCAAAACTGGTTCATATTTAGGGATAAAAGGTCACCAATACTGTTGTTTATAAGTTCAGCAATAACATATTCCATAGCCTTTCTAAATATTACTGAGACTAATAGAGCTGTGATTTCCAGGGTTAGTACAGGGACCACCACTGTGCAAGGCTACTACAACTGCTCTCCATGTCTTAGGGATGCAACTAGTGGAGAGACTAAAGTTTAACAGCTGATGGAAGCTTTTTGCTAGAGGGGATTTAGCACTTCTCAGTAAACATCCAAGGATATTGTCAGAACCCATGGAACTAGTTTTTTTTTAAATTTTGGAATGCGTCAAAAGGACTTGTCCAAAGTGATTTCGAGTGGGAAGGTATGAGGGGGAATGGTGGGCAGATGGGAGAGTGGATGTGATGAAGATGAAAGAGATTTTGTCCACAAGAACATTAACAAATGTCCTAATTGTCAGAGAATGACACACATTCAAGATAAGCTCAGCAGCACAGATCTGTTGCTTACATCTACAATTCCTAATATAGCTGAAGAAAACCTTATGGTCATCTTTTGAAGTAGTTGCAACACAGAGTTATTAGTTTTCTTATTATTTCCTAATGGCCAGGAATTTTTATTTTTGCTATATTGTTTGTTTATGAGGTACTTCCACCATATGGGTTTAGTTTTAAACTTGCTATCATGCTTATGTTGGACTCTTACAGCTATCTCATTACATCTACCCAAGAAGGAATACAATTCAGAGCAGAAGGCAGCAGCCTCAAGGTACAAGATAAAGTAAATAGCAAACAATTGGTTCTGGAATAGTCCTTGAATGTGAAGGAGTCATTAGTGTCTGTAAAGCTAATTTTCAGGAAGGTGACAGCAAGATAGTCAAGATGGCCAGATATGACAAGGGAGGGGGTAGCAAACAAGGTGGAGCAATTAGGACGTCTCACAAAAACAACATCCAGTATGTGGATAAACCAGGCAAATCTTTGTTTTTTACACTGAAGCTAACATTTTGGCCTTACAATATGCTTAAGTTAAAACAGACAGGAACATTAGGCACATTATATAAGAAAAAGTCACTCTATTAATAAATTTTTCCATAGATCCTGACTGCTGTAGTTTCCTTCCACATTCTAAAGACATACCCCCGGATTCAGCACGGTGTGCAGGACTAGTGCAGGAGCTCCAGTAGGCACTATGTCTGCAGTGCGATCCAGGAATAAGCTGTAGGGATATGCACGAGCCTTCCTGCACTAGTCCTGCACAGACTTAGCCCCTGTATGCAAATTACTCCATTTGCAGGTGAAATCCATGTAAATGAGGTGAATTTGCGATCCAGGAAGCTAGAAGCCGGCCGTGCAGGACTAGTGTAATCTGCAGAAATGTACTCAGCCAGTAACTGAGTACATTTCTGCAAACTACAAAATGGAGCCATGACAGCTCCAAATAAAGGGTGGATATTATGTAGAAAGCTTGCCAATGGCCAAATATATGGCCATTGGTATGGAAAACAGTTGCAAAAACAAAGAAATCAACTTTTTTTTAGCCAATCTCAGCTGTTTAAGCGTAGGGCGGCGGTGCGCAAACGGGATTGGACGAAAAATAAAATAAAAACCCTAAAATAAGCATTCTAAGCAAAATCACTATTTTGCCATTGTTCTCAATGGCAGGCAGAAGAAAACATGGCCAGTGAATAGTGGTTGCTAAGGGGGGAGGCTCAGTGTGGGACCTGTAACCATGCATCAGCAGGCAATCCAATGCAAATAAGGGGAATGATACTAAATCCTAGATTTCCACTTCATGCTAGTCAGCACCAAAATGTGTAAGAGCAGGAATACCTTGTTGCAAGCCTAGGAGTTTGCTGACATCATAGAAGGGTGTGTCAGGCATACTGTAAGCATATTGGAGCCCTGTGGCTTGGATTTGCCTTTAGATTAGCAGAGCTAAGCAAGGGGGTGTGCCTGAGGCTGCCTAGCACTCTTCACATTGCCTAAGCAGGTGTGCGCGCCGCACACCGGGTTTTAAAGGAAAAAAAAGTAAACAAGGAAATAGCAGCTCTGTGCACATTTGAGCACTGTGTTTGTGCGCCGCGCCCCTGGGCTTAAACAGGAAGGCAATGGGAAGGGAAAACAGCAGTAGGAAGGTAATCTAGGAGAACTAGCATAGCTGGCAGGTGAAATTTATCAGAATCAGCCAATTACACAGGCAGCAGACCAGCCCAGCCCAGAACACTACTATAAACTATGCAAACACCTTTCTCTCTCTTTTTTCCCACATACTCTACATGACCTGTGTATACAAGCGGGGGAATTTTAACAAACAAATACAACAAAATGATAGAGGCTGCAATAGCTATCATACATCAACATGTGCAAGAAGCTGAGGGTGGTGGGGATGAGAATGCTGTCAACCAACCCACAGTAAGGAGACGGAGATGAGTGTACAGACCCAGGGTAACCTACCAGGGGCTACATGAGCTGGAGATAGTGGAGCACTATAGGGTGAACAGGGACCTCCTACAGCAAATTGTTGAGCTGTGCCAGCCATGCCTCACACACACAACTAACAGAGGGGAACCCATCCCAGTGGATACCAAGGTATGTGTAGGCCTAAGAATACTAGCTACAGGTACCTTCCAAAGGCCAACTGTGGATATCATGGGGATCTCACAGGCATCAACATCCAGGGTACTCCACCATTTCCTGGATGTCGTGTCAGCACATGTCGGTGAACACGTATATGTCCCAAACACATTTGTGGGGTTGGCTAGCAATATGCATCTCTTCCATCAAATAGCAGAATACTCTGAGGTAGTGGGTGCTATAGACTGCATCCACATATGCTTCAAAGCACCACCTGGTGAGCAGGGTAGGGTCTACATCAAACGCAGGGGCTTCCCCTCCATCAGCTGCCAGGTCATGTGTGATGCCCAGTGCATTATAATGAATGTGTGTGTTGGCTGCTCTGGAAGCTATCACGATTCCCACCTCTGGCATCTGATGCAGCTGTACCACAGATTTGCCAGTGGCGACATCCCTTATGGTCACCTAGTGGGGGATGCTAGTTATGCACTGGAGCCGTGGCTGATGACACCCATCAGAAATGCACACACACCCGAACAAGAACTCCATAATGAGGCACACGCACAGACCAGAGTTGTAATAGAGTGTGTGTTTGGGATGCTCAAGTCATGGTTCCAGTACCTGGACACATCCTGTGGAGCCTTGCAGCACTCCCCAGCGACATGTACTCAAACTGTCATTGTATGTGCCATGCTACACAATATGATCCTGCAGAAACAGCTGCAGCAGGAACAGCATGGGGCAGTGCCACACAGCCCCTCACCATTGCCAAGGCCTGCACAGGCACAGAGTGACTCAGAGGAGGAACAAGCTGAGCCTGCCCCAGTAGGTAGAAGGAGACATGCCCAGTATGCCCTGGCCTTGGTAAAGAGGCAATGCATAGCACATACACTGACACAGCAGGGACCCAGGGAATGACAGCACTCTCTGACTCGCACATACAGTAAAAAGAATGCCACTCAGGTAACTCCAGAACAAGTACAAATATGACTCTGTCATTGTCCATGTTGGTGTGAATGACCTGAGCTGTACCTCCCTGGACTACATGAAGAGAGACATGGAAGAGCTCTCTGATCATGTAGCTCAGGCCAGTATGACTCTGAGTAGCATCCTGCTCTCACCAAGAATGATACCACAGTATAAAGAAAAAAAAAATCTCGATTTCAAAAATTGGCTAAGGTTCTGGTGTCATTCAAAGGGGATCCAGTGTCTGTCCGCCTTGGATGACATGCTCGACAAGCCATGCTGCTTCGCTAGAGAGGGCTTGCACCTGTCACCCTTAGGCTTTCGAATACTGGCCAAGGCTCTTGCCAACCCCATAGTGCCTTTTTTAGGCAAGGCTCAAAAGGCAAACCCACCGCCGTAAATGGCACAAGTAACAAAAACCTGAGGGTAATGCTACTAAATGACAGAAGTCTAAACCTCAAAATGCATGCACTCGAGGCACTCTTCAGTATGGAAAAAAATTGATATATGTGCAGTAACAGAAACCTGGTTTAAGGCTTCAGAGAGCACCCCAGCACTACCAGACTACAACTCATACGATACATTTCAGCCACAGAACCCAAACTGAAATACAAAAGGCGGGAGCGTATCCATATTCATCAAGGATACCCACACCTCCAGGTTAGTGGCACAGCACGCTGCTTCAGAGATCATCCACATGCAATTAACAATGGGCAAAACTGCAATTCAAATTGCAGCTTGCTACAGATCTCCCACCATGTCCCAGAATCCCCATTTCACATTTCTGGAAACACTGGGAAACATAAAGGTCCTACCAAACACCCTAATATTGGGTGATTTCAATTACCCAAACATTAACTGGGAGAACTACTCAAGTACTAACTCCCTTGCCCAACTTTTCCTAGAATTTATAGACTCAAATGCCCTGGTTCAACTGGTCAACACTCCCACCAGAGGTGACAACATATTGGACCTGGTCATCTACAGCATGGGCGACCGGTGTTCCACACCAGAGGTAAACCACTCACTGGTTAGATGTGACCATAAACAAATCACTTTGGATATCCATATTCCGCCCATACTCCCGGACAAGAAAACCACTGTGAAAAACTTTTCAAAAGCAAACTTCACGTTACTTAAGACCAAGGAGGAAAGTTTCAAAGCCCCCATGCGGAAGGATAACACTGACCAAGCTGCAAAATCCTTTACTAATGCATTCTATGGGCAGCTACAAGAATGCATGGATTGTGCCATCCCAAGCAAAACCAAGACTCACTCCTCCAAGAAAAGGAAACCAGTCTGGTGGACTCCTGCCATAAACAAGCTATACAATAGAAGGAGGAAACTAGTGCAGAAAAGAGTAAAATCCCAAGAAGGAAAGACATCCCTGATTAGTATCAGCAAGAAACTACGATCCCTCATAAAATCATCCAAGGCTAGCTTCAAAAGAAAAATTGCCAAGGACTCCAAAGATAACCACAAGGCATTCTTTAGCTATGTCAAGAATCTAAGTGGCAATGCTCAGATCTGCTCGGAGTTAGTGCAGAATGGTACAAAATACACTGAACCGACCGATATCACCAACATCCTGGCAGACAGGTTCAGAGCAAACTTCACCCCCCCTCTCACCCCCAAAAGGGCCCATAACCATACCAGAAGAATGTAGAGTCTCTGAAATCACAGACACTTAGGTTAAAATAGCCCTCTCCAAAGCCAAAAACACAGCATCAATGGGATTGGATGGTTTCCCAGACTGCATCCTACATGAGCTCAAAGATGAACTAACCCCTCACCTAAACACACTGTTCAAACTTAGCCTCTCCACAGGCTACATACCCATAGAGTGGCACACAGCAATGGTTATTCTGCTCCACAAAGGTGGGGCCTCAACAGACCCTAGGAACTATCACCCTATAAGCTTGACTAGCTTGGTCTGCAAGGCTATGGAGCGCATCATCAGGGAACTCATTAACAGAAACATTGGGAACCTCCAAATACTGGACCCTACCCAGTTTGGCTTTGTTAAGGGCAAATCATGCCTCCTAAACCTGGTAGACTTCTTTGAAACAGTTACCAAGGCTATAGATGAGGGAAAGGTGGTAGACACAGCCTACCTAGACCTCGCTAAGGCCTTCAACACCATTCCCCATTCTGGTATTATAGACAAGCTCACCAGCCTGAACATAAACCCCTACATCACAAGATGGGTTGCCAACTGGCTCACGGACAGAACCCACATGGTGAGAGTTGCGGGAGCTAGGTCCAACTCAAAACGGGTTACAAGTGGCGTTCCCCAGGGCTCAGTCCTAGGACCCCTCCTGTTTGGCATATACTTCTCAGAGGTACAGGCAAGTACAGGAGGACTATGGCTGACCAAGTTTGCAGACGACTGCAAACTAGGGGCTATAATTGACTCTCCAGCTGACACAGACATCCTCCAAAAGGGTCTCACTGAGACAGATACCTGGTGTCAAAATCATGGCCTCAAGCTAAATGCCAAAATGTGCATAGTCATCCCCTTTGGAAAAAACAAAGTACCCACAAACTACCACATAGGTGATAGTCCCCTAAATATGGAAGACGTAATAAGGGATCTGAGGACCCAAGTAGATAGTATTCTCACCTTTGATAATCACATTGCCAAAGTGGTTAGAAAATCCTTCTACATGGCCCACCTAATCACAAAAGGGTTCGCATCCAGATCAAAAGAGGTCATTGTGCCCCTCTGCTCATCACTCATTAGACCCATCATAGCGTACAACGCCCCATTTGGGATGTACCTTACAAGACACCTGCAACAGCTGGAAAGACCACAGAAGTACCTCATGAAGAGGATCACTGGCCTCAAACAGATGCCCTATGCAGCTCGACTGAAGAAACTCCAGTTGTACTCGGTTGCATACCGCCTACTCAGAGGTGATCTCTGCCTGACATACAAAACCATGTCCAAACCAGAATTGATGGACATGCTCCACCTAAAGAAACCCTTATCTCCTTGAGCCACATGCTCTAGGGATCCAAACCTCAGCACAACAATAAATAGGACATGCTGGAGGGATAGATTCCTGTCCCAGAGACTTCCCATGCTTTGGAACACGATCCCAATCTACATTAGGCAGAGTTCCTTGCTAACACTCTTCAAAAGAAACCTTGACAAGTGGATGGGAAACAAAACGTTTACCTTGGGGATCACTTCAGTGGCTGTGCTGGACAGAGGCACAGAGAACTAATCTAAGGGGGCGGTGAAAGCCAACACATTCTGGCTAGGCTTATAAATGCCTTCGGGCAGATAGCCTAGTACCAACCTATGAATCTATAAATGTGACACTACCTGTGCTCAACCATGTATAAGGAGTGTACTATGTGCATCTGACATAGGCAGCCCTCCAGCACCATCCTCAATACTGGCACACCCACAAGGTAAGTCACTCTCCTTACCAATTGCCGAATGGAGTAGTATGTGTTGTTACCTGTATCTATGGTATGGATGTGAGCATGCAAGGGAATTGGGTGGATGAATGGGATGACAGCAGACAGTAGACACCTAAAGTGGCAGCATGAGATGTGTAACAAATACTGATGTCACCATAGTAGTCAGTGCTACACATGGTGACAAAATGGGTCTACTTGAATTAAACGAAAGCGGAATCCGTCGACACATAAACAGCGAAACCCGGAAACATTGAACTCACTAAATAGCGAAATCGGAAATGTCGAATTGTCATAGTTGGCCCATCTGCGGTATTGCTCCATAAGGTAAGTGTGCGATAGTTATGGACCTTAGGGTTAGGGTGCGGGTTAAGGTAAGTGCATAGATAGGTTATGTATGTAAGGTTTAGTGTAGGGTTTTGTTAAGTGCATGTGTGTGGAATATTTACTTTGTGTGGGTATAGTTCTGTAGGGTAAGTGTGCGGTAGTTACTGACCTTAGGGTTAGGGAGGGGTTAAGGGTAGTGCATAGATAGTTGTGTATATGGGGTTTAGTGTATGGTTATAAGTGGGGTTTTAGTGCTTTAATGTAGGGTTAGTAGTAGGGTTTTGGTTAATGTATGTATGTGTTTTTTGTTGTTGTGTTTGCGTAGGTAGTATGCTATGGGCAGTGGGGTTGGCCGACTATTGCGGTTTCGATGTTTATATTTCATGGTTTTGCGTGTTCGACGTTATCGCGTTTCACTGTTTATGTGTTGACAGAGTCGTATTCGATGGATTCCGCTTTCGTTTAATTAAAGTAGACCCAACAAAACCACTGCAGGAAATGTGCTGAGCCACTTGTGTGTCCATATGACACACACATGCCAGTCAGGGAGGTTCACATACCCAACAACAGTCTCAGCCAGCAGGACAGGTGTAGACAAACACAAACAAAGGCTGTGCTAATGCCTCTGAATGATGCCTATGGGTAACCTCTCCCCCAGGCCTACACAGACAGACTACATCAGATCAGGCAGTGGGATGTTAGTTCTGAAGGGTAGGAAGTCATAAACTGATGTGTAGGTCAATCAAACCTAAGACCTGTAGTACACTGATATGCCTCTAGTCAGCATGATAGGTTGGAATACAGAATGAAATGGAGTACCTGACATACCAGTACAGTCATAGCAAATGTGTACAAGTGTCAGGTGTGCCCCCCATCCTAAGTAGATATGTAGAAACAGTCAGGTGTGCCCCCCCCTCAATCTTGTGTAGAAATGTAGAAACAGTCAGGTGTGCCCCCCCCCAATCCTGTGTAGAAATACAGAAACAGTCAGGTGTGCTCCTTCCCCAATTCCTGTGCAGAAATGTAGTAACAGTCAGGTGTGCCCCCCTCCCCCAGTCCTGCATAGAAATGTAGAATCAGTCAGGTGTGCCCCTCCCAATCTTATTTAGAAATGTAGTAACAGTCAGGTGTGCTCCCCCTCCAATCCGATGTAGACATTTAGTAACATGTATGTGTAGGTGTAATACCAGTGGAGCACAGATGACCTGAGGTCGCCAAAGTAGCAGGATAGATTGTAGCATTTCTACAATATGCGGGTATGCGTGTGTTAGGTTGGTGTGTTTCATATTGTGTGAGAGTGGACAGTATGTATGCATGTGGAGGTTTGACTTGGTGGCCATTGCCCACTACTGCCAATGACAGGGCCAAGTCCTCACAACTGCAGTGCCAAAGACAATTCCCCCAGTATAACACATGCTAGCAGTAAGCCATTGTAAATGTATGGTGGTAATATGTGTCACCATCTGAAAGATGGACATGGCATGACTGTTGGGCTAGATATACAAGCAGAACACAGGAAAAAGTACCCCAAACATACAGTATATAATGTGTAGCTGTGAAATGGACACACCCTTGGAATTGTACATACAGGTATGCATCACATTATCTGGGCTTGTAGTAGGGAATACCGATGTCATCTGGCCCAACACTTGCAGATTACAAATAGGACTGATGTATTGGGAAATGGCTGATGTGCCTGCACAAGCCAGCATGACTGGAATACCCCATGCATATCTGTGAGTCAGATGCAAGTAGTGTCCATAGCACACATGCACCCTGCTCACCCAAACACCACCCACAGGCACCTTTCCTGGTCATATCCCTGTTGTTGGGAATGGATACAATATGACCCCCACCTGTGTATGGCAATAGTGAAAGAATGCAGCATGCAGTGCAGGTGTGTCACTGACTGTAAGTAGCACCCTGCCAGCATCCACACCACCTGATTAATACTGATAGAAACTATTGGCATGGACACCGTTAGCACACCTACCCTGTCACCCCAGAGGACTATACTGTATGGCAGTTTGGGACTGTAGGACTGACTGAATGCAATGGCCTGCTACGGCTGGCCTACATCACCACCAAATGGCCTACAGGCCTCTGCGAAAGGCCTGCGTCTCACCCATACTGCCAATGTATGTTATGTCATGGACACCCAAATAACATCACACACTCCACATAAGCCATATGCAAGGCCATGTGGACAAACCACAGTAACATGTCCACCATGTCCTACTGCATGAACTGTGGACCAACACCAAATCACAGCTGTGATGAGGTGATAACTATAGGGAAAGTATCAGAGAATGTATGCATAATGTATGGAAGAGGATAGAATAATAGAGGGGGGCTGAGAACATGAGCAGCATGGAATGTGCAAGGTCCGACACACAGCTGTGTGCACATACTATCCCTGGCTGCAAACACAAAAATGGGTGGCTACAAACCTTCCCATACACCACAATAAGGGTAATGTCCTGACATATGATCCCTACCTCTGGGTAACCTGTATGAATCAGTACAGCTGTTAGGTATTGCCACAGCAAGATAAGGCCATACTGTCACGTTGATGGATGTACACGTATGGGATCCTCTGCCAGCACTGTACCAAGGTGCTGAACTGGATACACAGACCCAGCAACAAGTGTCTGCAGCTCCCCCTCCAGAATGGCATAACTGTCCATGAATATGTAGGCATTTGACTACAATACTGGACACAACTGGATTCACCCTGTGTTTCCCAGGACATCACTGTGAGCAAAAATTTCCACCTGACAGTACTTGAGGACATAAAGCATCACAGTGTATAGCACTACACATGTCTGAATATCTCTGCTAACACCAGTACCATGTAGCAGAAGCAGCACAGACACAATCACCTACAGTACACATTATCCCCTGCACAGTTTGACCCTATATTGCCAAATGATCTACAGATATCCTGCAGAAAAAGTTCGCTACCTGTAGGTGTAGAACACAAAGGTCTGCACTGGAGTGCAAACTGCCTGGAATGGATCCACATATTCAATACAGAAGGGCATAATGGGCATGCTCACACACTTGTAGAAATGAAGGCAATATCAGACAACATACCCAAAGGTCATACTGGGCATGCTCACACACCTCCGAACTATTGACAAACATTGTAAAAGGAGGTACAATCTAACTAGAACTGAGAACAATGATATAAAAATGTTAATGAATTCTAAAAATATCAGGTTAATAAAACCTGGCAAGGGGGTGGTATGGTTATTTTTAATAAAAGTGATTACTTACATAACATGAAAGTAATTTTAACCAGTCATACTTATAGCCCAAGTTCCATAAATAAAATGAATGGAGCACACAGGTGTATAAGGGTCATTTTATATCATCTTTTTATTGAGAGTAGTATTGATATGGATGAGTTAAATTACATGACTGTAATACATCTCAGGACACCTGTCCTGTTTGGAGTCCCTAAAATCCATAAGAATATTATAAAACCACCTATGAGACCCATTGTCGATGGACAAGGTTCGATAACTAATCCTATAGCCAAATACTTGGATGGAAAATGAAAACAGTTTGTTATGGCAGAATCTCACTTGTGCAAAGACTCTTGGGACTTTCTAACCAGGATAAAACAAACCCAATTTGATAAAACAGATATATTAATTACTGTGGATGTAAAGGATTTATATTCTGCCATACCACATTGGACTGGTATCGAATGGGTAAATAATTTCCTGACTAAAAGGGGCTTCACACAAAGTAAAATCAACCTGTATGAACAACTGCTGGACACTGTACTTAAAAACAAATTTATAATGTTCAACGGTAAATTATTCTTACAGAATGAGGGAGTAGCTATGGGTTCTCCGTGCGGAGGCCTATACGCAAATATAGTCATGTGTGTATGGGAAGAACAATTCATTTTTCCATCTACATTTTTTCAGTATTGTAAGATATACCTACGTTTTTTAGATTATATATTTATTTTGTGGAATGGTGGAAGTACATTAATTGATGGCTTTGTGAATTATATTAATCAAACTACTTATTTTTTAAAATTTACAGCTGTTAAGGATTTTAACCAGATTTCTTACTTAGATGTCCTATTGAGAAAAGATTATGAAACTAATTCCTTTATATCAAAAATCTTCCGCAAGGAAACCTACAGTAATAGTTTTTTGCATTATGAAAGCTGCCATCCACATACACAGAAACGAGCTGTCCTAAAGGGGCAATTCGGGAGGGCAGCTAGAATGGTCACTAAATGGATGACTTCGTATCTGAATGTGAACTTCTAAAAACCATGTTTTTACAGAGGTTACCCAATTTCTTTGGTGGATGATGTTATACAGGAGGTTCGCACCAAGAGAAGTATCGGTCACTTTAAACCCTTGTTAACAAATGAAACCATTGTGCAAGAAACAAACCCTAATATTTTTACTCCAAGCAATAATGATAATGAACTTTCAACAATACCTAACGCAGAGAACAATCAGATTACTTCCACTAATAACAATAATACTATTAATCGGAATTTTAAGTGTAGTTTTGTTACCACCTTCAATTCCAATAGCTCTGCTATTAGATCTATTTTAGAGAAAAAATGTTTTTTTTGTTGAATGATTCTTTGCTCAGGAATAAATTACATATACATCTCCCCATTGTGTACAAAAAAGGTTACAACCTCAAGAAATGTTTTCAGACTACTTTTAATAACAACTGTCAAGGCTACATGTACAAATGTGGTTGATGTAAATTTTGTAACCTTATTTTAGAAACCTGTGGGATTCTTGTAAATGGGCAATATATAAAGATCATGGGTAGATTTTGCTGTTTTTCCGAAAAGGTTGTTTATTGTGCTATGTATACCCATTGTGTGTCATTTTATGTAGGGAAAACAGAAAGGAAACTGAAAGAAAGGATCGGTGAACATCTTAGAGCTAATAGAGACAAATTTGAAAATAATGCTTTAGCAAAACATATTTGCTTAAACCCCACACATCAGTTCAAATTCATTGTTTTAGATATTTTAAAAAACAATGATGGGGGGGAGCATGGCCAGCCCATTTAGAAAAAAATGGAATTGGAGTGGCAAATTCACCTGTGTGCACATTTTTGGCCAGGCCTGAATGAATCTCTTTCCCTTAACAGCATATTAAAATTAAAATCTCTGGAGAGATAATTTATTTTATTATTCATTATTTATTTTTCCATTATCAATATTCATAATGGCTATTATACCTTATTTTATTATTATTAGTATTGTACTTTATTATACATCATACTTGTATTTCATACATAAGATGTATACATGTATACACCGGCAAACTATGTGTGCGTTCAACATATTGTGGTCATACTTCTTCATTATTTTAGGTTTATTTTACATTTAAAACTATTTACGTAGGTATTACACATACTCTCAGTATTTGGGTTGTTTATTACATTTATATTTATATTTTTAAGGTTTTACTATGGTTTTATAACACAATTATTTGAGGTATATTCAGCTTATTTATATGACTATACCTTTTAGATATGCTTCAGTCTTGTGTGTTTAAGGTGGGGGGTGAATTTGCTTTCATTTTGCTGACATCATGTTTTTTGAGAAATGGACCAATAGTATTGAAAGGAGGGAATTTCAAATGGTTTTAACAGAAGGAAGTGATGTTTCTTATTGTCAGAAGAAGTTTGTCAGTGTGACAAACAAAAGCGCTTACCTGGATTATTGCTTTTTACTTATTGTACTTTGGATATTTAATTAAAAGGTTTTCTTTTGCTGCCAGACTGGATTCTACTTTTTCATTTTACATGGTCACACACTTAAACAAATGAAGCCCATGTCTGCCAACAACAGTGGACCATACATATTTGACAGCTGCAGATGTTAGTGCATACACTCCTCAGTATGCACCAGTCATGCTTTGCACACACATTGGATAGGAATACACACATATATCCAAGCACGGCACACTATAATATGCCAAAAGTACACATACATAGATGTGTGGAAGAGAGTGACAGTGACAAAGAGCCTTCCATCATGAGGCCTGTCCCACCCAGCACACAGCCAAATGGCTACAACCACATGATGTGTAAATGCCACTCACTGTAGAAATTAGCCACTGGTATCCCTCAGCATTACAGACTGTAGTGCAAGTTATAGCTGTGCAACATGACTGTACAAGGCAGTAGTCATCTAGCAGTTGTATACACATACCTGCAGAATATAAACCTGCGTGTGCCTGAGTGTGGTGTGTCTACCTCTAGATGAATGGGTTATGGGACATGCACATACACTGCCCTCCCCATAACCCTACTATGACAAGCCAGCTGATGTCATTTACTTTGAAATGCACCTTTGGGAAAGGAGTAGCCCAGTAATCTCTGTGGCGCATCCTATAACTGCGTAATGCTGTTGTGTGATAAACTAGTTAAGTAGGAGTCCTAATTACAGACATGGCAACTGTGTGTTTATGTGTGTGTGTGTCTCTGTCTGTGTAGGTAGCAATGCATTGTAGGCTAGTCATACTCACTACAATTCAAATGCCCTACTTTGGAAAGGCTGCTGATGTCATTCACTTTGAAATACACCTTTGGGAAAAGAGTAGCCCACTAATCTCCATGGAGCATCCTATAACTGCGTAATGCTGTAGTGTGATAAACTAGTTAGGTAGTAATTCTAATCCTAAACATGGCAACTGTGTGTGCATCTCTGTCTGTGTAGGGAGCAATGCTTTTTAGGCTAGTCACACTCACTACACTTCAAATGCCCTACTTTGGCAGGCCTTCTGATGTCATTCACTGTGAAATACACCTTTGGGAAAGGAGTATCCCAGTAATCTCTGTGGAACACTTAATGCTCTAGTGTGATAAACATGTTAGGTAGGAGTTCCAATTCCATACATGACAACTGTTTGTGTGTGTGTGTCTCTGTCTGTGTAGGAGGCAATGCTTTTTAGGCTAGTCACACTCACTACAATTCAAATGCCCTACTTTGACAAGCCTGTTAATGTCATTCACTGTGAAATACACCTTTGGGAAAAAATAGCCCAGTAATCACTGTGGTGTGTCATATAACAGCGTAATGCTGTAGTGTGATATAGTACTTTGGTAGGGGTTCTATTCTCACACATGGCAAGTGTGGATGTTTGTGTGTGTTTCTTTGTCTGTGTAGGGTGCAATGCTTTTGAGGCCATTCACAGTCACTACGACCTCCATTGACCTTCTTTGGCAAGCCTGCTGATGTCATAGCCAGTGAAATACACCTTTGGGGAAGGAGTACACCCGCAATCTCCATGGTCCATCCTATATCTGCATAATTCTGTAGTGTAATAAACTAGTTAGGTAGGAGTTCTAATCCCAGACATGGCAAGTGTGGGTGTGTGTGTGTGTGTGTGTGTGTGTGTGTGTGTGTGTGTGTGTGTGTGTGTGTGTGTGTGTGTGTGTGTGCGTGAGCATCTGTGCTTGTTATTTGTATCCTGTGTGAAGGTGGCTGTGAGTGTGTAACAACTTGACTCATTGTAGAATGGGTTTTGCAAATTTTTTATATGGTGGCCCTATTATATGTCACAATGTCCACCTTACAAGGATAACAGATGTGAAATAGCTGAGAGGCTGGGGTGGCAATCCATACCCCTACATGTGACATCAAGGCCTGGCAAACAAAGTTGGCAACCCTTGTATTACACAGAGAATGCTCTCAACCCATGTCTCATACACAAACACACTTGCCTAAGCAACAACCGGTATGTTGGTAATACCCTGCATATTGCCCACAGATAGTAACCATGGCTTGATTTCAGTGGACTACAGAGGGCATGGCACCCTGTCCATCAGTACAATAGGCATGTAAAACCAAGAACAAGTGAAAAGCACCAATAAAGCAAAGCAGATCCACAACCTGGAAGCTGGCACTGGAAGCCCAGAATGAAAAGTTGATGAAATGCTGATATTCCTTCTTCCGCAAGGCAGAAAATGAAAGGCTGCAACTTACAAAAACTTTCTTGCTTTAATGCTTTCATTAAAGCAAGAAAGTTTTTGTAAGTTGCAGCCTTTCATTTTCTGCCTTGCGGAAGAAGGAATATCAGCATTTCATCAACTTTTCATTCTGGGCTTCCAGAGCCAGCTTCCAGGTTGTGGATCTGCTTTGCACAATAGGCATGTACATGCAGACAGTGTGCCTTCACTATGTTCCCCACTGGATGCCTGCAACACATGTGGTGCCATCAAATGTAACCTACAAAGGACATACCATGCCTTAAACACATGCACTGTATGGACAGATGCTACTGACACCAGGAAATAACTGTATCATGCTATCAATGTATGTGCAGGGTCAACCTACTGTCCATTACCAGTTCCCGACACATGAGGCCAGGATAGTTACATCTGATGATAACAATCTGTGTACACAACATGGGCCAGACATCCCAGGTACAGTTCCACATGTCACTGTACATGCATGTGGGATGTGTGCCATCCCAGACAGAGTCCATGTCATGGACTAAAGAAAACATACATGGCAAGCATTGCACAGCAATGTCCACACACAATAGTTACCCAGGTGACTGGATGGTGAATATAATACCCAACTGTGTGGGCCAATCCAGACACTACACCCTGAGCCACACTGCAGACCATTGTCATGTGGCCTGATGCCAAGTTATACCCTTCACCTAGCCTTGTATAGACTTCTGACACAGTCAACCACTGCACACCCGTGAAGCAATGCACGCATGCATGTCAGTACTGACACCCTGTGTCTGTGTGTTTGGTGTATGATGCTTTCGACCACATTCACACTCACTACAACTTACATTGGCATACTGAAGCATGCTGTCTGATGTTAGTCACATTCACATACCCTTTACTCATATAACCTCCGGATAACCCCTGTGGTGCATGTGATACCTGCACATTATTGTATTGTGGCAAACTAACTAGTTAGGAAGTGTATTCCTGACCCTGCAGAGTGTGTCAATGTGTGTGAGTCCCTGACATAGTGTGGCTGTGTTGATGCTGACATCTGTTCATGTGGACAGGCACGTGTACTACACCTACTGTATCGCTACCATATCACTGTTGCAGATGTCACCCACCATTACATATATGTCTGGACAGCTTCTCAACATGTAAGCTATGTGGTGCATGCAATAACTGCATAGACATGTGATAAGAATGCATAGGCAGGCAGGAGTTTGAAACCCTGTACTGGTAAGTGTGTGACACAAACATGCTTAGGTTTTACTCTCCCACCCCCTCTCTGACTTACTTTGTCTCTGTCTGTCTCTCTCACTCCCTCTCTGGTGGATGTGGAGAACTACACCTGCTTTGGTTAGGTAGCAGCTCTGCACAAATTGCAGCCCTCTTCTAGCTGATTGCATGTGGAACAGCTGTGGTAACATTCCCATAGCCAATTGCATGGAGACACACTCCAGTATCTAGGAACATCATGTTGGTGTTGGGCCTTTTCATTCACTGTGAGCAGGACCTAGATCTGGTGTTTGGCAAACAGCATCACAGATGGATTTGGGATTTACCTCTAACAACATACAATGTGGAAACAGGCCAACACGCAGGAGGGGGATGTGCCTGACATGACTACAGAATGTAAGTGTTGCTATTCTGCATTTGGAGTAATGTTGGTTTAACAGGGTGTATGTGGATATGGATGGTCTACATGTTTTAATACCTGTCATGACAGTGCTGTGTTTTTGAGGAAACCCCCATCTGTAGGGTCAGCTGCAGACTGGACAGTGTGTGGTGCCTTTGTTTCTTGCGTTACTCACAGAACACCTATCTGAGAACTACAGAAGCATAGTGTGAGGATTTCAGTCAGTACATGGTGACAGCCATGAGAGTTACTGACTTCATATCCCTCATAGGACATATGTCACAACAAACCCTGTTACAACAGTAAATGTATGAGGTTATCACAGAAACATGTCAATATTGGCCCTGTGCTTGTGCCTCCAGCCACAACTCTGTCAACCTTTGTTCATATGTCATGCAGTAAGAGGTGTATATATTCTGTACACCATTATTTATTGACATCATATCTGGATAACAAGCCAGTGAGATATCAAACTGCTACACATGTTATGTATAGTATGGGTTATATTTGAGGACATAACCTGGGCATTCTGTGGTTGTGTGTACAGTACTCAGGTCTGTGTACTTATGGTGATTTTTGACAATGTGTGTATTGCGAATATGTACCACAGCCTGTGTACAGACTGTGGTAGATATCATTGTTCTTGGTCCTGTTCTATCTGATGTTACATGCTGCTCCAGTGTATGGTACCCTATTGGCTTACATGTTTGTAGGGCCAAACACACACATATCCCATACCACAGACAGGCATCAGACCACACTGTGTAGTGGCCCAGTATATGTAGGGTTATTGTGTGAGTGGCACATATGAGGATGGTGTTGATCAGACAGTACATATACTGTAATATTAAGCTAGCTTACCATATGTGGCTGTGGCTGTGTTCACATTGGTTGTGGGTATGCACTTTCACCCAGGTGTCTGTTACTCTGTGCTGTGACATGCCTGTAGGGCCCGCTATATTTGCAGGTACATGTGTATTCCCCCATAAGACATGTAGGCCAGTGTTGTGGCAGTCTGCCTGTAGCTTGCACAGTGCTTTGTTACATGCCTAGCAGCTTAGTGTACTTACCCAGTGTGATGTTATGTCCAGATGTACTGCTGCTGGGCCACCATAACTGTCATGTATTTCTAACAAAGCAGCGGGATGCTGTACGAAGTATGTGACCATGTGACCTCTGCACCAATGTGTCAGGACAGACAGGAGTGTGTGAATGCATAACCTATGGGGGCATATGTATTCCAGAATTTACGTGATATACCCATCTACATGGCTGTTAACATCCACATTGTCAGGCTTGGTCCACATGTCTTGCACTAAGGGGTTCTGTGTATACCTCTGGAATGACCAGAGTGTGTCAGACTGTCCACATTTATTGGCCATATCTCTGCTGTAGTCCACAGGATAATAACTGTGCTAGCAGTGGTACTGTACTATGATGTCCTTAGGATGTCTGTCAGTAGCCAATGGCGCACATTTTAAAAGCAGATGTGACCTCCCACACACAACGTCTGTTAAGACAACCCCTATTACAGTAGCAACAGTCTACATATATACCTGCAATATATATATTTTTTATTTTATTTTATTTTACATTTGTTAACCGGGATAGTCTGACTGGATACATGTCCATTTTCAGTGGAGGCCCAGGGAGAAAAGCTCCACATGTGCAAAAAAGTGATACTTTAAAGTTGTGGTTACACAGAAATCTAAACATTTACAAATCACTTACTATTTATAGTCAAGGTTACATTGAAATCAAGCAACATTGTAGGTTTATGTTATGAAATATACAGAGACATCATTTTACAACTTTGAAGTATATAGAACGAAAAGTATTCACAGATTGAATGTAAGGATGATAGTCAATAGAAAAGGTGGTTAGTTAAGAAGGGAAGTTGTTGGAAATTGTATGTAGAGGGGTTGAAGAACATAGCCTTAGAATGGGTAATATAACAAATTATCTTCCTGGTAATAGAATTCTAAAGGTTGTTGAGAAGTGCATGTAGTCTGGGTAGAGAAAGGTTATTATTGGGTATTTCTCCTATGTGAGTTCTGTTTTTTTTTCATATTTTTTGGGGGGTTAGTCAGGGTTTAGACATGGACATAGCTGATCCCTGTTTATATACATCTTTAGGGATATTTTGAATTGGGGCAAGGAGGATGTAGTGGTTAGTTCAGTGGGAAGTGAGTTCCATTGTTTTCCAGCAGAGTTGGAGAATAATGATTCTCCAGCTGAGTTGTTGGCTTTGATAGATTGTACTAGCATTCTGATGGATGAACGGAGGGATGCTAGGTTGCTATAGGGGGTGATAATATTAGTCAGAATGGGTGTACTGTTAGGTTGGTAGAGGATTTTATGAATAACTAGCTGATTGGGTAATTCTAGCCAGCCTAATGTGAGAAGATTTTGACAGTGATGGGTTCTGTAGGCTGAGCCTGCGGCGAATCTAGCTATATTGTTATAGCAGCTGGTAAATTTGTTAAGGTTTGACTTGCTTAGTTTTGTGAAGATGGGTAAGGTGTAGATAAGGGTTGACAGCAGATGTGTCTGGGCTATGGCAGTTCTGGCAGATGGGGTTAGGAATTGTTTAATCCTATACAAGGAGCCTATTTTTGTGTTAACTGTTTTGATGGTTTTGTCTATATGAGCATTGAACTTCAGATTATTATCAATGATTATACCAAGAAGTTTTGTGCAAGGTTCTGGAGAGATTATGGTGCCATTGTTAGATGAGACTGTAATAATTGATGATGTTAGCTTACGGGTAGGGGAGAAAAGTAGTAGTTTGGTTTTGTTTGGGTTCAGTAGGAGATGGCGACTATTGAGCCAGTCCTCTACTTTGTTGAAGGTGATTTGGGATAGGGATTGTAGTTCTGTGGGGGTGGTGGCAGAGCAGATAAGCGTGGAGTCATCTGCATACTGTATACATATAGCATCTGGGATAACTTTGGGTAGGTCATTAATGAATATAGAGAAAAGGAGGGGACCCAATATAGAACCATGGGGGACTCCAAGGGTGACAGGTAGAAGGGGGGATAGATTATCTTTCCATAGTACAGCTTGTTGTCTGCCATGCAGGTAACAGTGGAACCAGTTGATTACTAGGTTGTCTAAGGAAAGTGATTTCAGTGAGTCTAGGAGTAGGTGGTGATTCACAATGTTGAATGCTTTGGATAGATCGAGAAAGAGGGCTGAGGAGAGGTTATTCTGATTATGGTTGTGATTTAATGTGTGAGAAAAGGAGAGAAGGGCAGTAGTTGTACTATGGGCGGGTCTAAATCCATGCTGGAATGGGACTAGGAGAGTATTCTGAATAAGGTGAGTTAGAATTTGCTTATGTATGCATTTTTCCATTATTTTGGCTAAGGGAGATAGGATGTCTATAGGTCTATAGTTAGACAGTTCAGTGGAGTTTCCCCTTTATGAAGTGGAATAATGTGGGAGATTTTCCAGATGGAGGGGATGTAGGATTCATGGATAGTACGATGATTAAGATGGAGATAGGGTATGCTGTTTCATTAGTGGCCTTTTGTAGAAATTCTGCAGGAAGTAGGTCTGCTGCCAGGGTGGTGGGTTTTAGTTTCTTAAGTAGGGATTTAATATAGTCAGTGGGGATAGGATCAATTTTGAAGGGAGGCACATTTACCTGAGTGGATGTGATAGTAGTAGAGGTGTTGGGAGATAGATTATTAGCTAGTGACTGGACTGTTTCTGTGAAGAATGTATTAAAGGTCTTTGCAACACATTTAGGAGGTAGATGTAGAGTAGCTGAGGGGGTGGGGGTTGAGGATTTACCTGGGTGGAGCAGTGTAATAAGGCCTGACCAGAATTTTTGTGGTTGATTTTGGGGCTTTTGCTGTAACTTGAAATAGTAGTTTTGTTTGTCTAGCACAATGGACTTTTTTGCCTCATTTTTCATTTGTATCTAATGTGGGCTTGTGGGGATTTGGTGAATCTCCAGGAGGTCCATGCTGCATTTCTAGCAATACGTTTTTGTCTAGTACTATGGGTTAGTCATGGAGCTATTTTGTTTTTGGCTCTGATTATTCGTTTGGGAGCATGCCTTTCCAAGATGGCAAGGAATCTAGCATTGAAGTCTGAGACAGCTTCGTTAAGGGGAAGTAATTTAAGACTGGTCCATTTGCATGAGTTAAGTTTGGCCTGGAAATTAGTCAGGTTAAAGCTTTCTGTATTTCTATGGGTTTTAAAGGTGGTTTGATGTGGCATGTCATCCCTTTTTCTGATTATATAGGTTAGTAGCTGGTCACTCATGTGTTCAGGTAGGGAGCCTGATTTGTATAACTGGGGTTTGTTATTTATTAATATCCAGTCTAGGATACTTTCCTTATTGTTGGGCTTATTGATTCTGGTGGGGGAAGTAATAATCTGGGAGAAGTCATGTAAGTTGATATGGGTGGTGGGGTAGTTTGATGAACATGTTTTCAAGTCGATATTGAAGTCCCCGAGAATAATAGTTTCTTGGGGGTGGTTAGTGGATAGCCATTGGAGGGTGCATTCTAAGGTGTCTATGCTATCTCCTGGGGGAATATAGATACATGCTATGTTTATAGATTTGTGTTTGTTAAGTTGAACTTTTGTGATGATTGTTTCGGAGTTGCTAGTTGTCAGGTCTAGTAGGGTACTAATTGTGGATACTTCAAGAGTGGATTTATACAGGATGGCCTTTCCTACCTTTCCGGTCAATTCTTATTATATTGTAGTTGGGGGTATAACTTCATTATCAGGGATAATGGGTTTGAGCCAGGTTTCTGTAAGGCATAGTAGGTCAGGGGAGTGCATGACCAGGAAGACATGCAGATAGTGAATTTTCTTATTTATACTTCTGATATTTAGGTGAAAGACTAGTAATGAATTAGGGGCATCATATGAGCTTTGTAGGTTAGAGAGAGTGACATTTGTAGAGTTACTGATAACAGGTGAGTTTGGGCCTTGGCTAGGGTGGATATCGCCATCGGCTATGAGGTTAGGTAATATCCTCCTTATGAGTTTGTGGATCTTTAGTAGGAATTGGTGATAGTATTTAGTCCTAGGATTTATATAGGTAGCTCATATGGGATGGAGAGGTTTTGGAGTAGTAGAATTAGAGAAGTGGTGGGGTAGTATTGGTGTGGGGTGGTGTGGTTGGTTGCTATTGGTGGTACTGGAAGTAAAAAACTGAGAGCTAGGTAGGTAGTGGTATTCATAGGCAGTGAGAAGATAAAGTATTACAAGTGGGGGTATGAGGTAGTAATGTGGTGTAGGTTTTGGTGATAAGGTGGGAGTTAGTGGGGTAAATAGTAGTTGGGATAGATAGTATGGGTGGGGAGATACAAAAGAGTGAATTGTGGTGGGTTGGGTGTAAAGAAAGAATGTGTTGTAGTTGGTTGATTGTGATGTATGTGTGAATGGCAGAGTAATGAGGGGGTGTGGATAGGTGAGTATAAATATAGGAGCACTGGGGCGTGTGGGAATTGGGGGCAGGGTAGAGGAGCAGAGTGAGCCCGCAGGGTGAACAGAGTGGGTAGAGCCAAAGGAAGGTGAGCTTCAGGACAGATTGGGTTGGGAACAATCAGCTGTGTGGATAGCAGGGCAAGTAGTCAGAGTGCACAGTGGGAAAGTATGGGCTGAAAGGACTAAAGGTGAGGAAGCAGTTATGGTAGTGGGGGAGAGGGGTAGTAAGTAGTAGTAATGATTAAAATATACTGGATAGTAGATCAGGAGCTGCTTGTAAGGCAGGGGATATTAGGTGTATTCAGGCCACCATCTAGTGGCCAAAACCTGAAATGATGGCAAAGTTCCTTGTAGAACCCGGGGCTGGGAAACGTAAGAAGTGTGGCTTTACTGTAGCTAGGAGAAGGTCATGGAAGGTTAGATAAGCGGGTCCAGAGAATGGGATGGGTGGCTGCTGCAGTACCTGTTAGAGAGCAGGTATAACCACCTAGCAGGGTTGTGGGACTAACAACTAATATTAGCACAATTCAACATTATGCAGACATACTTTGATTTTAATTCCCTGGAACTGCCGAGGTAAATCTTTCAGGGGGTAGATTTAGCAGGACTTTAGCAGTATAAATGTGGCTTCTTTATCACTTCTAGCAGGTTGAAATTTACCTTCTGTGTAGGGCAGGGAAGCTAGCGAGAATCTGAAGAAGAGAGACAATGCGAAAAAGGACTGTCACAGATACCAGTTTCCTGTATAGGCAGCATTCAAAATATTTTACACTTTGCAATGTTAAACATTCAAAAAAATAATTTTCAATTTGCAGAGGTTAAACAGGGATGTGTAACCTTATATTAGTTAAAAACCATGCTTCACCATTAGGAGTGAGAGGGTATTTACTCCGTTATAGTGGTAAACCCTTTGTACAGGCTATCAGTATTGAACACTGCACTTCATGAGATGACTAGTTCATAGGTTCATAGGTTCATACTAGGCTATCTGCCCAAGGGCATTTATAAGCCTAGCCCAGAGTTTTGTGACTTTCGCCATCCCTTTAGTTTGGAGGATACTATGCCCATTATTTTGCTGTGCCTCTGTCAAGCAGTGACACTGAGATAATCCCTGGGGTATATCTGCAATCTCCCATCCATTGGTCAAGATTTCTCTTGAACAAAGCCAGCGAGGTGCTCTGCCTCACATGTACCAGGATTTTGTTCCACAGCATAGGGAGTCTCTGGGTGATGAATCTGTCCCTCCAGCATGTCCTATTAATAACCGTGTCAAGGTTTAAGTCTCCCACCCTTGTAGTTCTGAGGGATCTAGATTTTTTGAGGTAAAGCATGTTCATCAATTCTGGGTTGGACATGGCCTTGTATGTCAGGCACAAGTCACCTCTGAGCAGACGGTAAGCGACTGAATAGAGCTGGAGTTCCTTCAGTCGGGCAGCATAGGACATATTTTTGAGACCCTTTATCCTTTTGGTGAGGAACTTTTGGGGCCTTTCCAGTTGCTGCAGGTGTTGTGTCAGATACATTCCGAATGGGGCATTGTACTCAGTCATTGGTCTGATGAGTGATGAGTACAGGGGGGCGATGACCTCCCTTGATCTAGATGTGAATCCTTTCATGATCAGGTGGGCATTGTAGAAGGTCTTCCTAACTACTTTGGCAATGTGAGTGTCAAACAAAAGGTTACTGTCAACCTGGGTCCCCAGATCCCTGATAACCTCTTCTGTGCTTAGTGGGTTGCCGCCTATATGGTAGCTAGGGGTAACCTTGTTTTTCCCGAAGGGTATGACTATGCATTTTTTGGCGTTTAACTTTAGGCCATGGCTCTGGCACCAGTTATCCGTTTCTATAAGACCCTTCTGAAGGATATCTGTGTCAGATGTGTTTTCAACTATGGCACCCAGTTTGCAGTCATCTGCAAATTTTGTCAGCCATAATCCTCCTGTGTTTGCTTGTACTTCTGAAAAGTAGATGCTGAACAGGATTGGGCCCAGGACTGAGCCCTGTGGGACACCACTTGTGACAGGCTTTGAGTCTGACATGGCGCCAGCAACTCTGACCCTGTGGGTTCTGTCACTTAGCCAATTTGCAACCCATCTTGTGACGTATGGGTTTACATTTAAGCTGATGAGTTTTTCAATGATACCTGAGTGGGGTATTGTGTCAAAAGCCTTTGCCAGGTCAAGGTAGGCTGTGTGGACTGCCTTTCCCTCATCAATGGCCTTGGTGACTGTTTCAAAAAAGTCAACCAAGTTTAAAAGGCATGATCTGCCTTTGACAAAGCCAAACTGGGTCGGATCCAAAGTCTGCAAGTCCCCTGTGTCTTTATTTATGAGTTCCATTATGATCCTCTCCATAGCTTTGCAGATCAGGCTTGTCAAGCTGATGGGACGGTAATTTCCAGGGTCGGAGGCACCGCCTTTATGAAGTGGGACCACAGTTGCCGTACGCCACTCCTTAGGCACGTATCCTGAGGTGAGGCTAAGATTAAACAGCTGCCCTAACTGCGGGTTTAATTCCTCATTGAGTTCGTGGAGCACACAACCGGGGACACCATCTGGTCCCATGGATGCTGTGTTTTTTGCCTTGGAGAGAGCAGTTCTCACCTGAGCGTTAGAGATGTTTGGGGGACTACAATCCTCTGGTATAGATATCTCACCTTTTGGGGGGGAGTTTGCACTGAACCTGTCAGCCAGTATGTTGGCAATGTCTGTAGGTTCAGTAATTTTTACATCATTTTGAACTAATTCTGAGCATATCTGGGAGTTTCCTCCCAGGTTTCTAACATAGCTAAAGAAGGCCTTATGATTGTCTTTTGAGTCCTTAGCGACTTTTCTCTCAAAATTTGCCTTGGATGATTTTATGAGAGATCTTAGTTTTTTACTTATAATGATCAAAGGTGTTTTCCCTTTTAAGGATTTTGCTCTATCTTGTAGTAGCTACCTCCTTTTGTTGTAGAGCTTGTTTATGGCATAATAAATAAACACAGAGTAAAAACTGTAATGTAAGGTAGCAACTGTACAGACCTGTAAACTAATGGCTTCTCTTAATAGGAGGGTGGTTCTACAGTCAGGACATTTAATGGTTACTGTGTTAGCGATTGGTACACCACAGTTCTGTGCAAAGAGCTGTTGTTCAGTAAAAATCAATGGTTGCTAGAGTTTAACACAGCTAGCATGTAGGTATGCAGTTTCCCCTTACATTAGGACATTCCACTGTTTGAGAACACGGTGGTTTCACTATTAGCGGCTTTCCAATTCTTTCTCAAGGAATCCAATTACTGGTACACTACAGTTGGAGTTAATGGGTAGCACAGGGTCAGCATTTGTTCGATATATGTGTATATGTCTATATAAATACATACCTGACATCCCCTTGCACTAAGAGGTTGGGACTACTGGGGCTGAGGTAGGACTCCACTCCATGTTCTGGACATATGGTGAACATATATGTATACATATTTATCCATATATTTATATAGCTATATACACATATACATATCGACATATATATATATATATATATATATATATATATATAAAAACACTCAAATATATACATATACATATACACATATACACAGAAATATATGTCTACACATATACAGATACATATGCACATATACTTATGGATATCTACATATATATTGATAGTAATAGGTATATCAGAATATATATGTATGCACATATATGTAGGCCCTCTTCAAAAGGAACCTTGACAATTGGATGAGAGGTAGGAAATTCACCTTGGGGATCATGTCAGTCACCCTGCTAGACAGGGGTCCAGGGAAGTAAATACTGTGGGAAGAAATATCCAGGGAATTGTTATGGCTAGACTTGTATAGGCCCTAGGGCCGATAGCCTAGCACCAAACTATAAACCTATGAACCTATATAGTTATAGATATCTACATATATATCTACATAAATAGGCATATCTGTACACATAGGATATGCATACATATATAGCTATATAGACATATATCTATACACACACACACACACACACACACACATATATATATATATATATATATATATATATATATATATATATATAATCTAGACATGTCCGTATATATGATGCACTATACAGATGTGTATAGAGATATATGTACTAATATACATGTGTATGTACATGTAGACATATATCAACATATGTATATGTATATATCCATATCCCTGTCATGTGTAAACATTACGTTTGTGTATACCTTCCCAGATGCATCTCACCTTATGTATTTGATATGTGTACATTATGATTAAACACCATATGTGATGCAGCAGTCATATTAATAACAAGTACTACACAACTGTGGAAGTAAAGGCAATTGTTCAATACTAATCAATATATGTATTGACAGATATATTGGAAAAACAACAGCTGTCTTCACAGTGGTCATGGCGTAGTGGTTAAGTGTTGTGACTATAGTGTACAGGGTTCTGGGTTCAAGACCTGCAAGGATTGTTCATTTTGTTGCTGGGCAGAACATGGGCTGTAGGATACGGAGTGGTTAAAGCAGTTTTGAGCAGCTTTAAGTGCGTTTGAGCAGGTTTGCGTGACGCTAAGCAGTGCTAAGCTATGGGTAAACGTATGGGCGCTTACACAATGTAGGCTTCGCTTACCAGTGCGCAAATAAGCTTAGCTGTTATATTGGAGCAATGTTGATATCTGTTAAGCATGGCTTAGCCCTGGTGACCAGTTTGCACCACCCAGTCCGATAACATAGCAGGGTAATGACATCTGTAATAAATGTATGCAATGCCATGTACAATACATGTGCCTATGTGCTGCCATTACAGTAGGAAGGGGTGTGAGTATTATGTCTGGGACACACAAGTATATGAAGCCTATACATCACTGTTATCAGTGTGAATGTGTTACATACAGGGGTAGAAGCCCAGGGCATGTGCTGTCACACTAGCATGTAGTGTATCATGGCAGTAGTACTGTTGACAGTGATTTCCCAGGCAAGAGTAGAGTGCTAAATGTAGTACTGACAACAGGCACACCTGCAGGCATAGTTGGACTCTAAGGCCTCCCTGTTGTATCCCTGGTGTGTGAGCTGTGTCACAGTATATAACCCCTACTGGATAATGATTCAACATGTGAAAGTAACTGTAGACTACTGTCTGTACAGCACATGTTAGTGAGGGCTTCCAGCATATAGTTATGGCATACATATTGTTGTCAGATGTATATCTGTCAACACATTCATCCTACTGCATAGCTACATTCCAAGCCGATGACTGTCAGTCCCTGTACGGATGTGCAGATGGCAGGTATCCAGCTGGGATATGTGCAGGCAACCTATGCTTGATTGACACTGACATGTCTGCCCAGTTGTGTAAGAACTGGCACATATAGAAGACAACACCCTGTACGCACCACATGCCATGGGTACCTCCACTACACTACCACAGTCAACAAAACATACTTGGGTACAGGTCTTCATCACAGACACTAACTATGTGTTGTAATACATGTTGCATACATGTCAACTTGATCACCTCAGAGCCCATGTGCAGAAGGCACCCAGAGGATTGGCGGATGCATGTCACTCTCACCCTGAGGGTCACCACAGTGGTATATGTCAATATATTGCCTGCTGCCTCATGGCAGGTGGCAGAATACCACTGTATACACATCCCCTACACTACCCATCTCTCCATGGACAATAGCTAGGTACACAGCTATGACCACATGCAGTGATTCACCCCCAGCACTGACACATGTGTACGTGTGCATTACTGAGTATAGCAGTGTCTGTGTGTTAGCACACATGTACTTGGGAATTCCATAAGGGCCTTCACAACCACCACAACACCCATTGCCATAGTCAGTTGTGGCTGCTGCTGAATGGGACATTACATGTACCCTTTTATGCACCTCACTCTACCGGCTAAATGAGCCTTGCAGTACCAGCATAACAGTGTTGTACAAATGGGTCACTAGGTATAGGATACCCATTGAGTTCTGGCAAGTGTGTGTATGTGTGCATGTTCATATATCTGTAGGGTACAGTATTTCAAGGCCACATACTCCTATTACAATACCCATTGCCAGACAGTAGTAGAGATGGTGTTTCTACTGCCCATATGTGAGGAATGACAATGCAACACCCTACTATGCTTGTGACATGTGCATTAGATGCATATCCCTGTAGTACCACTGTTGGGATATACAATGAGGTGTATTGCAGTCATGGGTAATATGTGAAGGTGGGTATGTCAGAGTGTCATCATGGGTTTCAGGGAGTACAATATCCACTGGGGGATGTGTGTGCTGTGTACACTGTCATTATACCACGGTACACCCGGTATATGTCCCATGTACCACTTTATGGTTACCACTGTCACCATCAACCATACAGGTAACTGATACCACAATCCAGCCCAGTTATGCATGTACTGTGTGCAGCCCACCTATAACACATTGGACACACTGTCAAATTAGTTAGCAGCGATAGGCCCAGGTCTCTCGGACGTGTGTCTGCCTGTTATGTGTCTGTTAATGTGTATATGAAGGTATGTCACACTTTGTATTGTCCATATACATCCATTATATCCCCCATTAGCATACTGTACATGTCTGGGGATGTTCTGCATGTAACATGTAACCTGGAACACACCTCACCTTAAAAACTGTGTGATGTGTGCAATGAAAGCCATACACTTCAGTAGCACTACATACCTAGGTAGGGGTCAAGTCCCAGTGTTATCAAGTAAGAGTGTACATGTATGTGGATGAGTCTACATCAAGTTGCAGATTATACATGTCCCAGTGGGTCACCTGTCCATGTGGCATAGGCAATAACTGTTATACAAACCTGTGACGTGTTCAACTGTACCCCAGATATGTCACAGTCATGGTGTCACCACAGTGCCATACCCCATGTGGAATATGACTGCAGACCATCCTCCTGCTGACACATGTGTACCTACAACAAAAATGGATGACATTATGGAGACCACAATCAACCAGCGTTACTAACAACTATAATGCATCATTGCTGGATGGCTACACTACCTGACATGTATGCATTAAACTTTACTCCTGACAACATGTTACACTGCAGTACTTTGGTACACTGTAGTACAGTCACTGTGTGCATCAGAACCATTTTAGCCTGTCCCTGCATCATATGCACGGGGTGTGATGTTGGTTTGCCAGAGGCTGAGGGTGGGCCATACATTTGACACCATGTGTGTGGGTGAGGGGTGTAATGAGGTGAACTGGGCATGGTGATGTGGTGTGTGTATGTATGGGGTTGCTCTAGGTGTGTTCATATAGTGTGTGGATATGCATGCACACAGTTCTGCCAAGTGGCTGCCCTACACAGGTGTTTATGGACAGCTGCAGACCATACCTGGCAGGGTGTGCAGTTCACTGTCTTTGGCCATGGACACATGGAATGTGCCTGCCAGGGGTTCCATGGGCATGTCCAGGTAAAGGCCTCGATGTGCTACCCTCCCCTGATGATGACAGATGTCCACTGGAACCAGGTCCCTCCTGAGACTGGCCAGGACCATATGCTCATGGCCAGCTATGGTGTGGTATAGGACAGCACCCCCCTCCCAGCAGTGCAGGGGCTGGTACTGCCACTATGGGAGCCCCTTGATGTCCTAGCACATCCACGTTGACTGCCTGCTTTTGGTGTTGCTGACCTATGTCCATGCGGCCATCGCCACACTCCCACCACACGTTCAAGCATTGACAAACCGTGGTCGATGAGGACCATCATCTCACTGCACCATCTATCCATGAGCTTGGTATAAGCACGGATGGCACCAAACAGTTCACGGAAGTTGTTGCTTGCAGGTGTGACAGCAGCCCTCTGCAGCCTCAGGCCCTGTCTGGCATAATGTTCCATATGTGCTTGTGCCACCATGACAGTCTGAAACATGCACCTGGTGGTAGCAGTTGTGGTGCATCTACCAGGGGCATGATGATCAGCGGCCTTATCACGAGCACCCTGGGACATCTGCCTATGTGGTGCCCTGCCGAACATCCGGCTATGCCTGCTGTGACCAGACACAGTAGGCATGGTTACCACACTCTCCTGTGCACTGCCACCAAATGCCAGCTGTCCCTCCACTATGGCCACTGGTGATGGGGTATGTATAGGCACTAAAACTGTGTGTGGGGTTGGGGTGGCTAAAAGGGTGATGTCAAATGATGGCGCTGTTTCAGCCCCTGACAACCCCACCTGTGCCTCAACAGTACTATCATCATCTTCGGTGTCTGTATGGACACCAACATCAGATTGCATGCAGGAGGGACCCTGACCCACCTCGCCACCTGTGGGGGAAAACAATAAATGCACTTTAAGACCTGTACAGCATTGCATAACAGTACACACACACACACGCACACACGCACACACGCACACACACACACACACACACACACACACACACACACACACACACACACACACACACACACACACACACACACACACACACACACACACACCACCTTAATACCTACCTGTCCGTAACTTTACAAACAATCCCACATTTATTCCCATGCATTCTCCTGCATCACACTTGGTAACATACACTCATTAATACCACTCATTAGCGCATCATTCCTCTAAATGCCTAGACAAGTGATCACAACACAAGACCTGTTACTCTATTACCTCCCTGACCTGAGTGGAGTGGTTTTACATGGCCTCACTGCTGTCATTCAGTATTCTCCCAGTGTATGTCCGGACATCATGAGCATGACCCCTATATGTGAGGGGCTACTATGTTCACTCCATAATATCATGCACTGGAGTGTCATGCGTAAGTATTTCTCAGTACATGACGGATATGTTGCTCAATCAACCTATCATGTGACAACTGTAATATATGGATACACTCCCTGGTGTAGTCTAGTAATTCCCCAATGCATCTGTAGTGCTGCATATATGGTTTGTCAACCACCTCTCTGCTGAATGCGACAATAAGTGTATACCTGGTGTCTACCTTCCCTCCCAATTCGTGTTCCATGCTACAGACCTTATTATACTAGCAGCTGTCCTGTGATTACATACATGACAAGTATTCCTGGTGTGTCATGTGTCAGTCCATGTCCATGTACTGCATGATCCCAAAGGGAAGTACTTCTGTATCAGCAACCCAACAATCACACATGTGCATACATGGACACCCACACAAACACACACACACATGCACACATGCATCCTACATGCATCAACCTCCCTCCACTTTACCATAGTGACCCTACAGACAAAATAACCACCCAGCGACACACACACACACACACACACACACACACACACACACACACACACACACACACACACATACAGGTGAGGTTACATAATGATAGTACACACAGTCCTCCTATTACCCATCTCTCAACATGCATAACATGTGCTACACAACAGCATGCAGTGCAGCTATAGTCAATCCATGCTAGCAACAGTATACATGTGTGTGATGCATGTGCTATGTTAGTAGATGATGCCCCATCCCCTGGATACCACTGCATCCATGTACACAGTATTGCTGTGCACCTGTTCTGCACCCTGCCATGTACTGTGCACCAAACCTCACAGTTGTACAATCCATTGCTGAATGTGTAGTACTGTGTTAGTTATGTCAACTCTAATGCTCACGCCCCTATGTTTCCAGCAACACATACCTGGGATGATATGTTGACAGTCATTTGTGAATGCTTGATGTCTGGTTTACAGATCTCAACATCAGCGGACCATTTATGACCAATCCAGTACTATTACACTGACAACCGTCAGAGCATACTATTGCTATGGGGAGTGTACACACCCTTATTGATATGACGCACCATTCCTTGATCTGCCATGGGACCACATCACCACATATATTAACCGTACATGAGCCTGATATGTGGCATATGTCCTGTACATTTATATGCAGTGTCTACAGAATGTGTTAGGTGTATGGATGCTAACCGTGATACATACACTCTGTGTGTGCATATATGTGCACACCCTTATCATGACGGTTTGTTGCACCTATTGTTATGTGTACTACAGTAGTGACTACTCCTGGCAGGGGTATACTAGCATGGGCCATCTGCATTTGCCAGTGTATGTTCAGTCTGCCCTAGACATGTCCCCCGGATTTGCATGATTGCAAGGTCTATTCATGCGCACATCCCTTGGTGCTCACACACTGCTGTTACTATTGCTGTGGGGGTAAGGTTACATCTGCCACAGTTCCTGAACCTGACTGTGTGCAGATACAGCCATTCTTAGCATCCTTAGGATCCCTGCTGCAGTGCACTGGTGTGTCATGCTAACACCCCCCTCCCCACATTCAGCCTGTTTGCAGATGCTTGACAAGTAATGCCTACACATGTGCCAGTTTGTAGCATCCCATACACTGAATACCACATGTTACAGCCTAGTCCCAGATGATAATGTGGACCACAGTAATACATTATGCCATAGTCTAACTCTGCAACAGCTGCCATTGTCCTACTGGTATATACACTGGTGTTGCACTGAATACGGGTGATGTTTCACACATGTCCCTACTGTAGGTCATGTGTCCCACCCATTATGTTACTCCCTGTGGCCACATTCTGCAATGATAGGATATTAGTTACCTTGCAGGTGTCTCACATAACCTTCCAATACCCCATCATGGTCACCACTGTGATGTCGTGCATTTAACAGCAACAATACGTGCACATGTATAGCATGCATTCTGGATATGTGTGTTAGATGTGTGCATGGAATATACGATAGCCATTACATGCTCGGTGTATTAATAAGCATCATCATAAACCATACTCACCAGCTACAGGCTGCTGCTTTGTTGGTATACCAGAGGGACCTACATAAGAGGGCGAGAGATGCGAAGTCAGTAGCCACACCTGTGACATTGCTATAGGGTGGGTGCAGCATTACAAGACATCAACAGTACATGTTCACAATACTACCATGTATGCACATCTACACATCTGTTTATTACTACTATACAGCAACAAACTATATATATATGACATGCCAGATATGCATGATCTACCTGTACAAATGTAGATGCATGCACAACAGTGGTCTACTGATGTGCCCTGTGGCCTTACCTGCATGCTCTTCAGTTAGTGTGTGGGTAGCACCCACCTCCACAATGGTGTCCGGCAGTTGTTGCCTATGTGGATGGGCAGGTGCCACGAGGCTGGCGAGGAATTCCTCAGCACGCATCGGGGGGGGATGGATGGCATGGCCCCACCTATTGTGAGATGATACCCCCAGACTGCAGCAGCATGCTGATGGGCATTGCGAAGCAGGTCAGAATAATGATGCTGGATTTGCTCATAACTTCAGTTGTGCAGTCTGACATCATTGAACCTGTGGACTAGGTCGTTCTACAGGGTGGTCCACTCCTGCTGCTCATGGCCAGCCCGGGCAAACAGGGCATGGTAGTGCTGGATTAGGTAAGTTAGCACTACTTCATTTTCAGCAGCTGAATAAGATGGGAGCCGTGCATGTGACATCTTGCCTGAAAGACATAAAGATGGAAACAGGTCTGAGCAACTCATACAGCAAGGTTACCACAGTTCTTAATACACATCTCTGTCACCCCCCCAACATATCAGTGACAACAAACCATACACACAACTCAATAAGCATGGCTACTCCTTACCTACCAGTGGGACAGGTATTGTATTGTACCACACTTTGTGCTATGTGTTTGTAGCCATGTTCCCTGTGTGAGCACTATAATTGCTGGCCTGTTACTGACTATTCACCTACATGCCATTGTCAGGGCCATTATGGTTCCATATATGCCTGTGGTACCTGTGGTATGCTTGCTATGTGATTGCTGCACATCTGACATTCTGTGTTATTGGGGATATATATGTATGCTGTTGGACATGTTCTGGGACAGTGTAGACTATTACTACCCAACATATGTTCTATAACAGTGACATAATAGCATGTTTAGAGCATATTTGCCAGCAGAGCCACCTCTCCAAACCCATCTGCCCATGTTACCAGGCCACATCACATGTGGGACCCACCCTGGGGCTTCCTCATATACTGGTCCAGCACTACCATCAGGTGGAACCACCTCAGGGGATGTTGCCCAACCCCCCTGGGCACACACAGACATGATCCTATCCCCCGAGGTCAGGTCCAAGGTCTGTTCCATAGCGGGCTTCACAGACACATGTGGGATGTGTTACATCACCTTGAGGCACCCAGTACACATTCACAGGGTCCACATACTCCTCCTGCTCATCCTCCAGGCCAGGCACCTTCAGAACATGGACTGCTGTTGTGAGTAGCAGTGGGTGGGAGGCTTGTTCCCATTGTGTCCATATTGGGCCCATGGAGCTTCCACATCGCAGACCACACACACCATCCAGGGTGTTTACCCACCACATGTGTCATATACCACCCCTGTAGGCTGGCCTCTGTATCTACCAACCTGGACCACCTCCACAACTATACCTGCCATACTTCCCCATATTGCCATTCCCTACTTCACAGACAAGGGCAATGTTGTCCCAGCAAGGGGTTCACATGTGACATACCTGTCCATGTTGCACACACTGTCAGCTGTATATATCTGTGTGTATTGCTATGTGTGCTGTTCCCTCGCACATAGCATGCAGCACTATGGTGGTAATATAGGGGACATGTATTTACATACATATGTGTGTGTGTGTGTGTGTGTGTGTGTGTGTGTGTGTGTGTGTGTGTGTGTGTGTTTGTATATATGTAGACATGTGCATATAGATATATATATATCTATATATGTGTAAATATATATGATGTATATATGTGTTTATACATATGTCGACATATGGGTATCTGTAGATCTGTGGATATACATGTGTATATATATATATATATATATATATATATATATATATATATATATATATATATATGGGTCTACTTCTTTTGGTCGAATTTCATTTGATCGAAAATGAAATATAGCCCCTGCCCCACTGTAGTGCAACCCTGGAGTGAGAATATTAAGTAAGGGGGGTTGTGGGGGACACAGCCCCCCACAATGGGGGTGTGGGGGCGTAGCCCCCCACATATTGCAAATAGTTTTTAACAGATATATATATATATATATATATATATATATATATATATATATATATATGTATATATATATATATATATATATATATATATATATATATATATATATATATATATATATATGTATTTTTAATGGCTACATCTTCATATAACAGTGAATACACTTCAATTATGTGGGAGTGCTATGCCCCCCATTGTGGGAGGGCTGTGCCCCCTCACCTCCCCTTACTTAATATTCTCACTCCAGGTTTGCACTATAGTGGGGCAGGGGCTAAACTTCCTTTTCAACCAAATGAAATTCGACCAAATCAGCTTTCAGTGAAATGAGCTTTCAGTGAAATGTGCTGCCTGAAATCATTTTCGACCAAATTAAATTTGAATAAATGAATGGGATCCATATATATATATATCTATATATATATATATATATATATATATATATATATATATCTATATGCAGATATACATACCTATATATGGGGTACATTCTGACATCAGGTCCACAATCTCAGAACTCCTTCCTGCACAGCTGCACTGTTCTGCCTTGCTACAACAATTCAAACAAAATCTTGCTTTTTTCCCACTTTTCTGAGATTTAAAAAAGTTCAGTTACAGGCTTGCTGTTCTTGAACTGTTTGTAAGTTTCTGTGAGGCCATTTTTTGCTTGGGCTAAAGGGAAGTCTCTCTGTTGATCAGTGGCAGTGCAAAACATTGAGCAGCCTGCCTGCCCCTGTGGGAGTGGTTACTGACTTGAAACTGTAGTTTTATTGGCCATTTTGGGTCAATTCCAAAACTCCTTCATCTTCCTCTCTTAAAACCTGGTTGCCTCATGGTTTTGGTGTCTTTTCAGGCTTGTTGGCTGTTGGTGAAGCACCCACCAAGAGGAGAAAATGCTGAGAGAAGAAAGGAGCCACTTTTGAGATTTTAAGTATTTTTCCTCTGTTTATTTGCTAGGTTTTTCTGCATAGCTGCCTATTTTGAGCATTTTCTGGCATGTTAAACTTGATTTCTGCATTAGTAACTGTATTTAGAGCACAACCTAGAGCTGTTTACTGAATTTCCTGTTTGCACTTATTTTTAAAATCGTTTTTTTCTCAACTTGCATTTTATCTGTCTTTGGCCTAGCACTCTTGTGTGGGGTCATTTACTGCACTGTTACAACTTGTTGATATTTGTGAACCTCTGCTATCTCTAAAAAAAACAACAAAAACAAAAACAATCTTGCTTTTTTCCCACTTTTCTGAGATTTAAAAAAGTTCAGTTACAGGCTTGCTGTTCTTGAACTGTTTGTAAGTTTCTGTGAGGCCATTTTTTGCTTGGGCTAAAGGGAAGTCTCTCTGTTGATCAGTGGCAGTGAAAAACATTGAGCAGCCTGCCTGCCCCTGTGGGAGTGGTTACTGACTTGAAACTGTAGTTTTATTGGCCATTTTGGGTCAATTCCAAAACTCCTTCATCTTCCTCTCTTAAAACCATCTTTTGCGCAGTTTTGCACATTTTTGAGCATAGCGCAACAGCGGGCAGCGCCACCTAATTGGGTTTAAACTATTCCTGGCTCCACAAAGTCTGCTCTTCACTTTTTCCCTTAGAACTGCTCTATCTCTCAATTTAAACACCATATTCTCGTTCTAAGGCCCATCACTGGCCCAATTAAGTAATCCTACAAGTTAGCACTATTAAACCATAAGCACTACTTACTCTTATACTCTCTACGATTACCCTGTCCTCTGTTGGTCCGTCTTAAATTCAGTTTCCCTATATTACTCTAGCATGTCCAAAGGTCAGTCAATGGTTTCCTCTCCAGCCCAGCTGGTGAATCTGGAAATTTTGAGGCAATGGTACAACTGTCTCGTGTACATGGACAACACTCTCCTCCTCCAAACAAGTTCAAATATATGTGGGAGATGCAACTATTTAGCCAAACTGGAGGCTGAGCTCTCTCATCTCAAAACTGGTGTAACTAGTCAGGAGGAGAAGGTAACCTCACACAACACAATTCCAGTATCACATAGTCCCACCATATCAGCGAACCAAACACATAAATACACAAAAACATACTTGGAGGCTCTAAATAAAAATCTACCTAAGCAACAGAGACCTCCAAAGCAGACATCCAAGCAAATGCTACTTCAAAACAAAACACGCACAACATATAACCCACAAAGTCAGTGTGCCAAGCAGCCACAGCCCTTAAGGCTGAATAACACACCTGATACTCTTGTAATAGGTGACTCTATTGTCAGACACACTGACGTCCTGCTCACCAGGCTGAATAAAGAGAAGGTCACGGTGAGCTGCCTGTTGGGTGCTAGGATCCGCCACATAACGCAAGCACTCAGGTCACTCCAAAGCAAATACAAATATGATTCAGTCATTGTACATGCTGGTGTGAATGACCTGAGACGTACCTCCCTGGACTACATGAAAAGAAACATAGAGGAGCTCTCTGATCATGTAGCCCAGGCTGGTATGACCCTGACCTTGAGCAGCATCTTACCCTCACCTAGAATGATGCCACAGTACAAAGACAAAATGATCGATTTTAACAATTGGCTAAAATTTTGGTGTCATTCAAAGGGGAGCCAGTGTCTGTCAGCCTGGGATGACATGCTCAACAAGCCACGTTGCTACGCTAGGGACGGCTTGCACCTGTCACCACTGGGCTTTCGGATATTGGCAAAGGCTCTTGCCACCCCCATAGTGCCTTTTTTAGGCAAGGCTCAAAAGTCAAACACACCCCCATAGACAGCACAAGGAACAAGAAACTAAGGGTAATGCTGCTAAATGCCAGAAGTCTTAACCTCAAGTTGCACGCACTCGAAGCTCTCCTCAGTATGGAGAACATCGATATCTGTGCAGTGACAGAAACCTAGTTCAAGACTCCAGAGAGCACCCCAGCACTACCAGGCTATACCTCATATCATGCTTTTCAGTCTCAAAACCTGGACCGAACCACAAAAGGAGGGGGAGTTTCCATATTTATCAAGGATATCCACACCTCCAGGTTAGTGGCATTGCACGAAGTATTGGAGACCATCCATGTGCAACTAACAGTGGGCAAGACTGCTTTTCAGTTTATACCATCCTACAGACCACCCTCTCAAAGTCAGGAATCCCACTCGGCTTTCCTGAAAACATTGGAGAACATGAAGATCTCTCCGAACACCATTATATTGGGCAACTTCAACTACCCAAACATTGACTGGGAGCACTACTCAAGCCCCAGCACCTTAGCCCAAAGGTTCCTGGAAATTATAAACTCAAATGCTATGGAACAACTAGTCACCACTCCCACAAGAGGGGACAACATACTAGACCTGATCATTACCAACATGGGGACTCTATGCTCCACACCAGAAGTATATCTCTCATTGGTAAATTCAGACCATAAATTAATTTCACTGGATGTCCACATCCCGACCCCACCCCCAGCCCAGAAAACCACAGTGAAAAACTTCTCAAAAGCGAACTTTTCACTTCTCAAAACCAAAGTGGAATCCTTCAAGGCCCCAGGGCCAGTGGAAACTACGGCCCAAACTGCAGAATCCTATATAAATGCATTCTATGGACATCTCCAGGAATGCATGGATCATGCTATCCCAAACAAAACCAAGACCCAATCATCCAAAGGCAGGCATCCTGTCTGGTGGACCCATGCCATAAATAAACTGTACAACAGAAGGAGGAAGCTACTACATGATAGAGCAAAATCCCTAATAGGGAAGGCATCTCTGATCAGTACAAGCAAAAAATTACGATCCCTCATAAAATCCTCCAAGGCCAGCTTCGAGAGAAAAATTGCACAGGACACCAAAGACAATCATAAGGCTTTTTTCAGTTATGTTAGAAACCTGGGATGCAACTCCCAGACTTGTTCTGAGTTGATTCTAAACGACAAAAAATACACTGAACCCACAGACATCGCCAATATCCTGGCAGACAGGTTCAGTGCAAACTTCTCCCTCCCCAAAGAGCAAGTATCTATCCCGGCAGAGGGCTGCCTCCCAAACATCTCTGATGCTCAGGTGAAGGCTGCCCTCTCCAAAGCAAACAACACTGCTTCCATGGGACCAGATGGCGTCCCAGTTTGCGTCCTACATAAACTCCAAGAGGAACTAATCCCTCAAATAAAACAGCTATACAATCTCAGCCTCACTACAGGATATGTGCCCACAGAATGGCATACAGCAACAGTGGTCCCACTCCACAAAGGTGGAGCCTCTATGGACCCTGGAAACTATTGCCCCATAAGCCTGACTAGCTTAGTCTGCAAGGCTATGGAGAGGATCATCATGGAGCTCATAAACAAAGACATTGGGGACCTACAGACACTAGATCCTACCCAGTTCGGCTTTGTCAAGGGCAGATCCTGCCTTTTGAACCTGGTTGACTTCTTCAAAACAGTCACCAAAGCCATAGATGAAGGGAAGGTAGTCCACACAGCCTATCTGGACCTTGCAAAGGCATTTGACACAATACCCCACTCGGGCATCATAGATAAGCTATCCAGCTTAAATATAAACCCCTATGTCACAAGATGGGTTGCAAACTGGCTCAAAGACAGAACCCACAGAGTGAGAGTTGCTGGAGCCATGTCCAACTCGAAACCAGTCACAAGTGGCATCCCACAGGGTTCTGTCCTGGGACCACTCTTGTTTGGTATGTACTTTTCCGAGGTACAGGCAAATGTGGGAGGACTATGGCTCACCAAGTTCGCAGACAACTGCAAACTGGGCACCATAATCAACTCTCCAGCTGACACAAACATCCTTCAAAAGGTCTCACAGAGACAGATAACTGGTGCCAGCGCCATGGTTTAAAGCTAAATGCCAAAAAATGTATAGTCATACCCTTTGGCAAAAACAATGTGCCCACAAATTACCACATAGGCGGAAACCCATTAAGTACAGAGAAAATTATTAGGGACCTGGGGACCCAAGTTGATAGCAATCTCTCCTTTGAAAACCACATTGCCAAAGTGGTTAGAAAGACCTTCTACATAGCCCACCTCATCACGAAGGGTTTCACATCTAGATCAAGAGAGGTAATCGTGCCTTTATTCATCCCTCATCAGGCCCATCATAGAATACAATGCCTTTTGGGATGTACCTTACCCGACACCTGCAGCAATTAGAAAGACCCCAAAAGTATCTCACCAAGAGGATCAAGGGTCTCAAACAGATGCCATATGCTGCTCGGTTAAAAACTCCAGCTCTACTCAGTTGCATACCGCCTACTTGAGGCGATCTATGCCTGACATACAAAGCTATGTCAAATCCAGAATTAATGGACATGCTCCACCTCAGTAAATCTAAATCCCTTAGAGCCACACGCTCGAGGGACTTGAACCTCAGCACAGAAATAAATAGAACTTGCTGGAGGGACAGGTTCATAACCCAGAGGCTCCCTTCACTCTGGAATAGAATTCCAGTTCATGTGAGGCAGAGCACCTCACTGAATCTCTTAAAGAAGAATCTCGATAGGTGGATGGGGGATCGTAGGTTTGTCCCAGGGATTACTCCCGTGTCACTATTAGACAGAGGCACAGTAAACTAAACCTTAAAAAGGGCACAGTATACTCAAATCAAGGGGTGGCGTAAGCCATACAGACTCAGGCTAGGTTTATAATTGCCCCAGGGCAGATAGCCTAGTATGAACCTATGAACCTATGAACATAGACAGGTGCCACATATGGACACAGCCTAACATTAGGGGGGAATATGTAGGGCCAGATTGCAGGTAACCCTATTACACACCTGTGGCATTCCAGCATGCTACAGCACAGGTTAACCTGAGTGTCCTGCAAGTGGTGGGCTATGGAACCCACATGTCCATCATTATGGCATTACTTTCACCACCGGCTCTTGGCCACAGTAATATACATGCTTTCCATTACACAATACACACTATGATGGCTTACATCTTATCAGTCAGTGCTGCTCTGCACAGTTAACGGGTATGGTCCACTACCCAAAGAGACAGACTCTATTGTCCTTAGCAGTTGTTCAGCTGAACATCATTACAACAACAACACCTGATGGCACATATAAATCATTCCACATCATCTATTCCAGTATTATGGACCAGTTACTACAGTCAATTACATGCATATATACTTCACATACCTGTTGTGGGAATGACGTATCTTCTGGATAGTTTGCTGGATGGATGTTTTTTTTTTTTGTTGTGTTTTTTTTTTTTTTTTTGCCTTTCACTATCTCTATCTCTCTCTCTCTCTCTCTCTCTCTCTATCTTGGTCTCTCTCCAGTAAATGGATTGCGCTACTTTGAATAGATTGCAGCATGGATTTTGTAGGTGATGCACATGATAAGGTGATGGCCTCTGTACCAATCAGTGTCCTCCACTTGCTACCTGCATTCAGCATGCTGTGTAGTAATTTCAAATACCACTGTCATGGCAACCCACTACTATAAATCTCTACATCATGTGGGTGTGGTCCCTTTACCTTTCCTGTATGGTGGACATCCTTCCTGTGTGTGGGTAGCAGTGTTGCAGACAGCAAGTAACAATGCCTCTTACAAGACAATGTGCACATTCAGGCCAGCTACATATTTGTATGAGGTTCCGGAAATACAGACAGAGTCTGAGAAGTGTTGTTGTATGCATTGTATAGCACCGGTGTTACAGGGTTTGTATGTACATACTAGTTTAACATGGAATGCAGTCTGTCTGCATAGCTCTCAACTGTGGGCCTATCCACTTGATGGCCAGAGTTGTGCCTGTTAAGTTATGTCTGTACACCACACAGGTCTTGTGTCAGATATATCACTAGCAGTGTGTGTATTGAGTGCTATCAGTACATGGCTACATCCATTTGTGTTCCTAACTTCATATGCCTAAGGGTATGTTGCAGACTATCCTCTAACACCAGTGACTTGCTTAGTGTATGACAACAGTATTTCACATATGGGCCTGTGCTCCAGCCTCTGTCCTCCACACTTAACCTACATACCAGGCTTTGTCCATATGACATGATGTCAGGGGTTATTATGTAGTGGGCTCTGAGTGTCATGCTGCCATTCCTGCCATCATTCCACTGCTGTTGTGGCCCCCATACATATTGCGGGATTAGGTCCATATATGTGTGGGCTTCATCTACACAATACATGTGTGCCCTTATGTACTTTTGAGGCCTGTGTATGCAACAGTGGTATATGGCCCTGCATGTCAGTCTAGGGAGGGGATGCACCATAACTTACCTAGGCTGTTACAACATGTGGGGGTATCAGGGGTAAGCTGCCTTAAGGTATCTGGATGTACATTAACATACAATTCACCTTGGGTAAATGCAGGCCTACTGCTTCCTGCCATACAGACTGTTCTGTTTATCAGCGTGGCTGTGATGGTGTCAGTTTTGCCTTGTTATGTAACAGATACATCCCAGTGTGTCAACTGCGATCATTACCCCCTAGGGATTGTGTACAGAGTGTAGCTAGAGGCTGCTGGACTATACATCTGCATTGATTACTGTTGATTCATTGTTATCCTGTGGCCCAGTCTGTCTTTACTATTGTACTACTTGAAGGCCTCAACCTGGATAGGAATATATGTAAACCTTTCCAGAATACTGTATTAATATAATTGTTTCACAGTTGCATTAGTCTGTTTATATGTATGTCAGAGTCTACATAGCTATATGACAAGGCATATACAACTGTAATAGTACACAAATAAAGCTTTCCCATGAATGCAAACCTGTATGAGGTGGTATGTCCTTTGACCTCTCTGTGAGTATATGTTGCAGGCAACAATTGTCATTTGTATGGATGGCTCATACAGTGTCTAGTTGGTAAGGTGGCAACTGTAGGCATAGTGGCTGTTCCGTATTGACTGCACCTTCTACATATGTATCTTCCTATACATATCTGTGTGTGTGTATGTGTAGTTACATATATATCTATGTATATATATATATATATATATATATGGGTCCCTTTTACATGGTCGACATTTCACAATGTCGAAACCCATATGGCCGAGACCATGTAATCAACATTTGAAATGTCGACTATGGGGAACCGGCATCTCCAAACAGTGCGGAATGGAAAGATTTTCATTTCCGCACTGTAGTGCGATCTTGGAGTTGGTATATTAAAGTTACAGGGGGTGTGGGGGCATCTTTAAAGTAATTTTTTTTCTTTTTTTTGGGTCTACTTGTATGTTCGACATTTCAAATGTTGATCATATGGTCTCGGCCATATGGGTTTCGACATTGTGAAATGTCGATCATATCAAGTACACCCATATATATATATATATATATATATATATATATATATATATATATATATATATATATATATATATATATATATACATATATATATAGATCTGCATATATGTGTCTGTGTATATGTATCTTAGGAATGTTGATTACTTCCACATTGTTCATTCCCTATGGTAGCCAGACTGTACTGCATGATATGTTACTGATACCAGCCTGCCATCATACAGGTGGGATGGAGTACTGTTAACATTGTGTGCCCATGTTGTGTCAGGTCCTGGTTATGGGATTTGCAACCGTTGGTATTGTATTGCAGGGCAATGTGTTTGGCTGGGGGGAATAGCTATACGTACAAGACATATGTTGTTTGGGCCCTCTCACCTCCATTAATGGTGCATGTGGATATATATGTTTTTGTTATGTTCTCTTTTATATCTATAGATATATGTCTGTATATACATATATAGATATATATTTATGCTTACATATATATGTATATATATATATATATATATATATATATATATATATATATATATATATATATATATATATATATATATATATATATATATATATATATATTGCTGTATATATATATATATATATATATATATATATAGATATATATATATATATATATATATATTGCTGTATATATATATATATATATATATATATATATATATATATATATATATATATATATATATATATATATAGATGTATATATATATAGATGTAGATATATATCTATAGATGTATGCATATATATCAATATAAGTGGTGAAAAAGGGGCACAAAGAGGGAAAAACAGTAGGGAAAATAGCTAGGGATGTGCAGAAAGGTGTAGGGAAGATCCATAGCTGCCCATTTCTTCTACAGCAATATCTGTGCATATACACTGAATTTGTAGGTATATTTGGACACTCAAACCCCTGACAGAAGGGTGAGGACAACAATAATATGTTGTGATGCCATTTAGACCAGATTATATGTGTTCAGTGGACACATGTGGGAAATGGATAGCTATGTATGGGGAGAGATTTTTTTGGGAACAGATTGCCCTTTTGTTTTTTTTCAGGTGAGAGTGGGATGTTGGGGAGGGATAGTAGGTATATTTGGGGAGGTAGGTTGGGTAGGTTAACAGACAAGACAAACAAAATGCATACACGAGCGGTATATAACACATATGGGGGGTAAATACCTTGATCGGGAGGGGTGTTGGGAAATCGGAACCCCATGAGCCCCCTAGTGGAAACAGTGGGACTGAGGTCCCCACCCATGGGCAGTCACCACTGCACCTTCCCAGCCCCGAAGGTGGCTGTGCTGAGGGCTGAGTTGGAGAGCCAGGCTGACCCTCTAGTCATGACACACAGACCTCGAGCTGGCTTAGCAGATCTCCGACCTCCCTGAGGAGCTCGCTATGCACCATGACCCAGACCTGGCGACAGGTGACAGGTTCCTGTCCGCACCTGCTCCATCCCCTAAGGTGGTTCCACCTGAAGGTGGTGCAGGACCAATGGACGAGGAGGTCTCGGGTTGGGCCCCAGATGTGTTGGTGCCCAATGCCACGGCCAGCTGAGGTGGGACAGGTGGGTCTGCTGGGACCTGAATTCCCACACGTGCTATGGTGTTTATGTTTTATTAACATATATGGGTTAGTAATAGTCAACACATTCTCGGATTAGGTATAGCAGCATGCATAGATATTCCCATTAACCCAGACACCAGATATAGAACAGTTGCATAGCAAACAGAACACATGCATGTATGGGACCACAGTGGTAATTACAACAGCATGCAGGTCCATTGATGGCACCATGCCACCAATGGAGTATTTCAACATAGCACATGCATAGAAACAGATTTAAATAATTATCAAATAATAGGACATATGTCCCAACATTACAGTGAAATCATCATGTACCAATTGAGTTGTGTATTTATTTTATTGTTGGAGATATAGTGGGGGGGGGGAGAAAAATGTCAATTAACAACTAGTATATTCCTGTAGTTTGCATTACTTTCCTAGCCAGTGCTGTTATCTCTACCTTACAAGTATTAGTACACTACCCTATTGCCTTAGTTTGGACAGTGATATGGCTGTCGACAACTATATACGTGAACTGGTTTTACCTGCAGTATACATCTCTTACCTGGTATACCTGTGGTGGAATTGTTTGTAAACACTAACTGTTTCTACACATACTCCCAGATTCCAGGTTGATGTTATGCACATACCTGTCCATCTCATTTTGCAGAGACTCTGGCCATGTCTTGACCACATGCAGGTGAACAGGGACATATGTAGACTATTGCCCTCTTCAACCTTTAGTGACTTATAGCACTCTTATACAGGATTTCCTAGACAGTTATATTATGTAGCACAGTGTGGGTGACAGTGATGAGTGATACCTTATTATTCAGAGCAACTGCAACACTCACAATGCCATCCATTACCAGAGTAAACAGTACCAGTACAGGGTATCAGTCTTTTATTTCTAGGCATAGTGTTCGTATCTGACGGACCTGTGGGAGCAATGTTTGTTAGCACTACCTGAATGTTGCCACACAAATTACCAGACTCCATATTAGTATTATGCACATACATCTCACTCTGTTACTGTACACATTCTGGTCACAGCTTGACAACATGGGGGTGTAGATGGGACATACTTAGCTTATTACTTACATAACAGTTTGTGGAGTTGCTAGAGTGACATGTTTGTTCTTACAGATGTGTGACAATCAGTTGTATTGCTTGTTTTGCAGCCTATACGTCTGGGATCATCCCACTGATTTCCCAGGGGGACAGAGTGACAGGCAGCAGATATGGGCCAATTTACTGGACATTTTGGACATATCTGTACAGTTGTGGGGTATGATTCTGTATGCAGACTACTACCATTACCAGGATTCAAACCATGGCTGTGTGTGCTAAAAATACAGCAGTTCACATCTCTGTTGCATGTGCTATTTGGATTTTGTTTTCTGTCTTTTCACTGTTTTCTGTCTATGTCTCTCTCAGTTGTACTAAATGACTTCTGAGGATTACACCAGCCATATACAGACATTCCTACACATTTTTTATTTATGTTGCACAGTGTCGGTAACAGTGCTTAATACATCAGTACAAGTAAGTGATTGCAAATTTACATTACCATATGATACCAGAGTAAACACATGCAATCCAGCAGTTAGACCTTCATTGTCAGACTATTATGCTTTTATTTACATACAACCTATATGAGACTCTTGCTGCCGTATTCTCTGGTGTATGCAGTACTTGCCTTAAACAATGCTGGTTTTATACAGGCAATTAACTTACTAATACTTTTAGATTTATTTCCTGTGACATTACATGCAAGAGTATTACTAACCTGCCTCACATCGCAACCTCTCCAAGCGACATCCATGGGCCTCCGGGTTCACAGCCCGCTCACTTGCCGCTGTGAAGGACATAAGAGGAATATTTATCCGTATCTATCCATAATATACATGAGCTGACAATTATTAAACAGGTAGTGGAGTGATACTTATGCACAGCTGGGACCTCCCCTGTCCTCCTAGCCTCTTGGATCCACTGCTCCAAAAGATCCCACTTTCACCACTTCAGGTCGGCATAGTGATGCCTGGAACTGCTCACCAGTTTGGAGTATGCCAGTGGCACTAGTGATGTCACGGGCAGGATGGTCCCAGGCATCCGCTTTATATTGGGTACCCTGGTACTGGCCATGCAGCAGTCTCTGCTCGTGGTCTTTGACAAGGAGTCCTGCCATGACTCCTGGATGCCCCAGTGCTGCACCCAAAAGCATACACCCTCTCCCATTCCAAACATGGTGCCTGCAAGGGGAAGCTACAACCAGTTATGAGATGTATCCCCACCTATTGGGTTTAAATAGGGCCGATTTCCCACACTTTGCCGTGATTGGACAGTTTGAAAAGGCTAAGCTATGGGCAAACCTGCTTACCTAAGGTTGGCATTGTTTAAAGGGGTATACCAACGGGCAAATTGAGTTATCTGGCCTACACATTGCTTACACCTACTAAGCTGGCCTGTGCAATGCTTAGCATTGCTTAATATTTAATTTGCATTATATTTGCTTTTTGGCATTGATTTATTATTCATTGCATGTTATATATGTGTCTGGTATCCATGATTCATGTGTATGTAAACTGTATGAGGTCCTTGTGTTTATTAGGGGACTTCAACTCTTTATTACAATTACACCTCATATCTCGGCTTGCTGCAGTACTCTACTTCACATACTTATGTTATGTAGCAGGCTATAAAACATAAGACTGTATATAGATCCCTTTCACATGTTCAGTTTGATTTTACTGTGGTGAGGATTTGTTTGGTGATACCTCAGTCTTATGTACTGCCATGATGGCGTAATGGTTAACTTCTGTGACTATAGTGTACAGGGTCCTGGGTTCAAGACCTGCAAAGGCATTTTGTTTCTGGCCAGAACAGCGGCTGTTGCATACAGAGTGATTAAGGCACTTTTAAGCACTTGTAAGTGGGTTTGCACGGGTTTGCACAAGGGTAAGCACTGTTAACCTCCAGTTAAATATTCTTACAGAGAGTTACCTTCAATATTGCTTAACCTGCGTGTGTGTTACTTACCCCCACGCAAACAGGCTTAAACCCACTTACCAGTGCTTGCATATGCTTACTCCTGCTTACTATTGCTTAATAGTGCTTACACTTGCTTACTAGTGCTAACTCCTGCTTACAACTGCACTAATTTAGACAGTAATGTCTAATGGTTCTTGGGAAGGTGGGGGATTTGGAAGCTGTATGAAGTTATCATTCATTACACATTTTACCTTGCATTTGTATCCCTAATTCCAGTGTATATATACTGTATGGGGCACATGTGATAATTTGTAGACTTCGCAACATTATGACACTGACAACTCACATCTGCATTTAATGCATTACTCCAGTTCACAAATTTATGTTATTTTGTAGGTTATGCAACTAACAATGTTGGTCATAAAGTGGTTTGACATGGAAAATGCAATGTGCTGCAGTGGGACTCTAACCGGGAACGACTGCTCGTAAGGCGAATGCTCTGCCAACTACACTATTGCTGTACTGCTTCATTTGCATATATCTTGCTTTTTATCCTCTTGTGCCATTTAAGCTGCATGAACCATAACTAAGTGATGGGCAAACCCGCGCACCTATGGTTAAATTTCATCTGTTTCATAAAAAAAAAATCTTTATATTTGTTGTTTTAACTATTGCTCTTGTACATGTGGGGGGATGTTGCTGGGGTATGCATACACCCATGAGCGGTCTCGCTCATTCTTTTAGGACCTGTCTACTGTTCTTCATTGCAGGGGCATGTATATTCTGAGAGCTCTGCTCTCAGACATGCCCCCTGCACTCTTACACGCTCCATGTAAGATTAGGAGCTCAGGCAGAGTGCCTTCATTAATATGCATGGCGCGCTGCCGTCCTGCTCCTAAATGGCTGCTTCCGTGCAGGACTAAGCTAGTCCTGCATGGCAGGATAGTAAATCCGTGGGATAGTTTTGGTGCATTGACAATCCTCCTTTCTCTCAGTAGGTGTACATACTGTGTGTGAGTGAGGTTCTGCAACAGACTGGCACCTTAGCCAGTATTAGTTTTCCTGCCTTCTTCTGCTGAGTGCTGGGATAGTCACTGGCTCTCCTGTAAATGTGAACTAGACAAAGTGGGTATGTAAGAAAGGAAGAATGAATGAAGTGTTTTATAAATTGAAAGGTAATAGGGACTATGCTAGAGATTGGGGTATTTGTGAACACTTTACAGAGTCAGCTTGAGTTAGAAGGCTCTAGATGCATAGGCAGGGCAGAAGGAAACAGATCAGGTTACAGTAAAAGGATGCATCTGTAAGTGAATTGTGGTGCTACAAGTGCATCTGCTGGAGGTAGTATTACTGATAATATTTTATTTGAAAACTGAAAAGGCATTTGCTCCATTAAGAAGGTTGTCCATGCTATGCCACATTTACAGTTTTACTAGCTTGAGTCTTTTTATGTGGTTGGCAAAAAGAGTGATTAGTGAATGGCAATAACAAGATATATTTCTGAATATTACTTACTTGTTAAAATAACAACAGGTACAGGTATGTCTCCTCAGGGGTGATCCAGGAGCAATTTCTGTTTATTGTTCAGGGTTACACAACAGACAAACAGAAACTGAAGGACTTAAATTCAGGACTGAAGGATGAAGATTGGTGAGCACTTGCACCCTTTATCCTTTGTGCTAAATATATGGGCAGAAAATATGTTTATAAGTGAGGAGCCATTTAGGTTTAGGGCAGCAGCAGAAATATTTACTTTGCAATGTGATATGAACAGCATGGAAATGTTTCTGCTAGTAAGTCAGAGCTTGTGGACCATGGCTCAGATTTTGAAAGTTTATCAGTGAAACTTTGAAGCATTTTCCACATACTGACTGTATGATCAAGTCACTAATGCATAGCAAAGATTTCTTGTTGATCCTTCACTGCTTTGTTGTTTGCTAATGATGCTTTCCTGTTAGCCTCAATTACTTGCAATCTCCAGCATGCAATAGTGTGGTGTACTGACAAATGTAAAGTGGATGGAGTGAAAATTAGCATTTCCTAATCAGCGGTTATGCCCCCCCCCCCCCCGCAATAAAATTGGTTTGCTCTCTGCAGGTGAGGTGAGAGCTGCTCTATCCAGGAGGAATTTAAGTATACTGGAGTCTTTTCATGAGTGACAGTAGAGAGGGGTGGGGGTGGGGAACTGACCAGTGGATGGTACAGCAGCAGCAGTACTACAGATGTACTGGACTATACTGGTGATGTGACAACTAAGCCACATGATGAAGTTCTCAGTTTGCAAATCAAGTTTATGTCCCCTTTCTCACTACCGGTTATACCCATTGGGTAGTAACTAAGAGGATGAGGATGCAGGTACAGTTGCATGAAATGTGGTTTCCTCATTGTGGTACAGTGAGCAGCTTGGCAATCTGAAACTCTTGGAGTACAGATACTGCTTTTCTTTATTGAAAGGAGTCAGCTGAGCTGGGCTGGGTACCTTGTAAAAATGATTTATGGGTGCCTCCCAATCAGAGGTCTACTCAAAGCATGCCCCTGGCAATAGACCCTAAGGCAGACTGGTGACATATTAGAGGGATTATTTCTCTCACTCTTAGGTTCATAGGTAGTTACAAGTTATGCAGTCAAGGAGACTATTAATGATACTAACCTGAATTCCCAAGTGCCTCAAAGCACGGTCTAGATACCAGACTTGCTGAAGGTCACACAGTATTTATTTTATTTATGTATTTATTACATTTGATTACAGGGTAGTGTCCGACTGGGCAAGTAGCCCGTTTTCAGCAGAGACCCAGAGAGAAAAGCTCCAATACTAAGATACATAGATATATAGAATTGAGATCTAAAATACTGAACAAATAGTAATCACAAATCATACAATAATTGCAAGTATATGATAATTGAAATAACATATTACAAATAATACATGAGACAATATTGATACAGAGGAAATACAGTAACAAAAAGTAGAAACATTAGACCATACTGAGTACTTGGAAATCATCAGGTCAGGGTTACACAGTAGGCAGATGAAGGTGGAAAGATTTAAACCCTGTACCCTTGGCATAGAGAGCAGCTTATTAACATGTGAAAGCTTTAGTCTTTTATGCTAATTGACAGACCTAGTTGGAGAATGCCTATGGATTACACAGGATGAGTTGGAGATTGTTGGCAGCAATAGGAAAGTAAATAATGCCTGCACTGGCAGGAATACAGAATTATCATTTTGCAGCTATTACAATGTAGTATTATTAAAAAAATAAAGAATTTTTCTCTGTATGCTAGCAGTCTAGTGTCATTAAGTCTTGATAGTTAATAATTATATGTTTGGATTCTGGCTTTTCACATATAAACTGTATTGCTATCAGAAATTATTACTACATGTTCCCTTCCCTGCCCACCAGTAGAGCAGTCTCAGCCCCAGGGGATTGTACCATAGAAACCAAAAGTAAAAATAAATGGTGCAGCAAGCAACTTATGGTCAGCTGGAGGGCATGCAAAACGGGGGCAATTTATTACAACATATACTTATGTAAACTATTCTTTACATACTTAAATTGTACTGCTTGTTGTAAGATTGCACTATAAATATTTTTATACTCAAAATGTTGGTTTACATATTTAATAATGTACAGACAAACTCAGTGGTTACCAGCTTTAATATGTGTCCAGTTCATCAATTCTCTGGAACATTGCCTGAATGACCAGAAAGTGACTGAAATGGCTCTTTGGACCAGCCCACCTACCCAGCAATAAAAAACAAACAAATAATAAGTTCATGAATTAATTAAGTAATTAAGTCTGATCTACCTTACTCATTTTCTGACCACTGTGAACTCTCACTATTGCAAGTGGTTTAATAATGGCTGTATGGAGAGGGCATAAGTTCTGCACTTTATGAAAACAGAAATAGGAGGTGGGGAGGGAATAAGGTCTTGTGGAAAACCTACCTTGAGTGTTTCAATTTTTGACAGGGTACACACACATCTGATTCACATTGTACAGGACTGGACATGTAAATAGTGAATCGTATATGTTGTCTCCATTTTGTAATGTTTGTCTAAGATAAGGATATAGTGTTCTAACTCAAAGGCATTGCTGAAGTCTGTGAAGACATTGCCCATGAATATGTTTATCCTTTACCCATTTTCATCACTAGGAAGAAGTAGCCACATGGATGGTTGTCATGCTATGCTTCTTAGAGAAACAACAACATGCTGGATCTATGACTGAGTCACTGTGCTGGTATTCAGTTGGATACTGAGCAGTAAGCCTTCCTGAGAATAAGTCAGTGCTATCTATAGGCCTGTAGTTGACATCACCCATGGGATTACTAGTAATGAGCAGTGGCGAGATATGGGCAGCTTTCTGCACTGCAGCAGGGGAAGAAATGGTGAAAGACGGATTAAGAATATATGAAATTAAGATAGCAATGATGAATAACTGCAGGATGCTGATTACCTTGCTGAAAGCATCACCAGGGATACCCTTTTTGAGTCTGATAACTTACTATGGGTCAATGAAAACACAACGTGTAGTTCAGCTTGGTGATAAGGTAGAGGTATGGGGTGTGGTCTGGAGTTGGAGGGAAGATACCAGTGAGTTTGGATAGGTTTAAAGATTGATAACAGAACACATTTGCAGAAGCCTGGGGCTACCCAACAGATGCTAGTCATAAGCATATTTTAGCTGTTTTGAGAGGTGCCACATAAAAACTACAGCTTGCTTACTTGAAAGATACAGAGGACAAAACACTAAATTTCAGTGAATATGAAGTAATTACATCATTCTAGCAAGATTCAATATACAAAAGTAACATCTATGTATAACATATTGAGTCATATTAAGAGAATATAGGCATATCTGAGTCAGTGACTACTGACTGAAGAGATGTGTACAGTTTGAGGCCGTGAAGGCCCTGGATTAATTAAAATGAATGAAAGGGATGATATAATACTCTAAAAACAGTATTCTGCATTTAAGGACTGTGTTTCACTCATCTTAATGGAATAAGAAACATTATACAATGACCCCCCATTAATATTCCAAAACGTGCATGCTGATTGGTCAGCGTGCACGTTGTAAATCAGACTTATACTAATGGAAAAAGGTCCGGTTGTTAGTATAAGTCTTTTTTTTACAGCAACGGAGAACGCAAGATCTCCGTTGCTTTTTAAACACTGTCTCGCTATGTTAAAGGAGTTTAACATAGCGAAAAAGCTTTAAAAAAAGCAACAGAGATTCTCCATTGCTTTTTTTAAAGTTGTCTCGCTATGTTAAACTCCTTTAACATACCGAGACATTTTGTAAAAAGCAACGGAGATCTTGCTTTCTCCGTTGCCTCCACCCACAGCTCTGAAGTACTGCATAAGCATACGCATGCACATTACATCAGAACTGCCGCAGAATACCAGACAGCTGCTGAAGGGCACAAGGAGGCATTATACAATGCCATTATTTAAGAAAAATAAGTATTTTTTTCTTAAATAATTTCATTGTATAATAGCAATAACCCACTTCTGGGTGTGGGTAATGTTGGATTTACCCACGGTTGTCTTTATTTGGCCACTCGGGCTTTAACCTCGTGACCAAACCACACCAACTATGGGTAAATCCAGCATTACCCACACCCAGGCATGGGTTATTGCTATATTACTCATCTTGGCAATCTAAATTTCAACATATTTACATAAACACTTCAAATGTTGAGGCCCAGTTCCAATATTAAGTAATCTAACCTCCTTACACACACACACACACACACACACACACACACACACACACACACACACACACACACACACACACACACACACACACACACACACACACACACACACACACACACACACACACACACACACACACACACACACACACACACACACACGCACACAAGCATCTACACACACACACACACACACAACCACAGGCACACACACACACACACCACACACACACACACACACACACACACACACACACACACACACACACACACACACACACACACACACACAGACACACACACGCACACACACATAGGTTCATAGGTTCATACTAGGCTATCTGCCCTAGGGCATTTATAAGACTAGCCAGAGGGTGTTTGGCTTTCACCACCCATTTTAAATTAATTTTGCTATGCCCTTTTTGAGGTTAGTATACTGTGCCTCTGTCTAACAGTGACACAGAAGTGATACCCGGGGTAAACCTACGATCCCCCATCCACTCGTCAAGATTCCTCTTGAAGAGAGTCAATGAGGGACTCTGCCTAACCTGGACTGGGATTTTATTCCAGAGTGAATGGAGCCTCTGGGTTATGAATCTGACCCTCCAGCATGTCCTATTTATTTCAGTGCTGAGGTTCAAGTCTCTCAAGCATATCTCGATGGGATTTGGATTTTCTGAGGTGCAGCATGTCCATTAATTCTGGGTTGGTCATGGCTTTATACGTCAGGCACAGATCGCCTCTGAGCAGGTGGTATGCCACTGAGTAGAGCTGGAGTTTCTTTAACCGGGCAGCATATGGCATCTGTTTGAGCCCTTTGATCCTCTTGGTGAGGTACTTTTGGGGTCTTTCCAGTTGCTGCAGGTGTCTGGTAAGGTACATCCCAAAAGGGGCATTGTACTCAATTATGGACCTGATGAGGGATGAGTAAAGAGGCACAATGACCTCCCCTGATCTAGATGTGAATCCCTTCATGATTAGGTGGGCTATATAAAATGTTTTTCTAACCACTTTGGCCACGTGGTTGTCAAATGAGAGATTGCTATCAACTTGGGTCCCCAGGTCCCTAATTACTTCTTCCGTACTTAGTGGATTACCACTTATGTGGTAATTTGTGGGCACTTTGTTTTTGCCAAAGGGGATGACTATACACTTTTTGGCATTTAGCTTGAGGCCATGGTTCTGGCACCAGTTGTCTGTTTCTATGAGGCCCTTTTGGAGGATGCTTGTGTCAACTGGAGAGTCAATTATGGTGCCCACTTTGCAGTCATCTGCGAATTTGGTCAGCCACAGTCCTTCCGTGTTGGCCTGTACCTCTGAGAAATATATACCGAACAAGAGAGGTCCCAGGACTGAGCCCTGTGGGACGCCGCTTGTAACTGGTTTGGAGTCTGATGTGGCTCCAGTAATTCTAACCATGTGGGTTCTGTCTTTGAGCCAATTTGCAACCCATCTAGTGACATAGGGGTTTATATTTAAGCTGGTGAGCTTATCTATAATGCCCGAGTGGGGTATTGTATCAAAGGCTTTTGCGAGGTCCAGGTAGGCTGTGTGGACCACCTTCCCCTCGTCAATGGCCTTGGTGACTGTTTCAAAGAAATTGACCAGGTTTAAGAGGCAGGATCTGCCCTTAACAAAGCTGAACTAGGTAGGATCCAGTGTCTGTAGGCCCCCAATATCTTTATTTATAAGGTCCATGATGATCCTTTCCATAGCTTTGCAGACCAATCTAGTCAGGCTTATGGGGCGATAGTTTCCAGGATCCGTTGAGGCACCACTTTTGTGGAGGGGGACCACCATTGCTGTACACCACTCGTTGGGTACATATCCTGTAGTAAGGCTGAGATTGAACAGTAGTTTTATGTTTGGGTTTGGGTTTAGCTCTTCTTGGAGTTCATGTAGGACGCGGAGGAGAGCGTCTTATTCTGTTGGGTATGGCTAGTTCAATGCATTTATGTACATGTTCATACAGTGCATCAGTGTATGATTTGGCAGTCATGCATCTATTTTCCGTTGACATGGGTGCCGTGAAATTAGCTACGTCTGTTTTTAGGAGCCCAAAATCTGCTTTGGAGAAGTTTTTCATGGTGGTTACCTTTGCTGGTGGTGTGGGTGAGATGTGGAGTTCCATGGTAATTAGTTTGTGGTCGGATCTAACCAGGGAGGAATTGGCTATTGGTGTTGAGCAATGATTGCCCATGTTAGTAATAACCAGGTCAAGGATATTGCTTCCTTTAGTGGGGGTAAGAATGAACTGGTCCAGTGCATTGGAATTAATGAATTCCAGGAAGCGTTGGGCAAGTGTATTGGTGCATGAGTAGTTTTCCCAGTTGATGGAGGGATAGTTGAAGTCACCCAGTATGAGAGTGTTGGGTTGGACGCTAATAGTTACCACGGTGCTTAGGAACATGGAATGAGAGTTTTGGGACATGGTTGGGGACCTATAGCAGGCTACAACCTGAATTGCCATCTTACCCACTGTTAGTTGTACCTGAATTATCTCTGATGCATTATGCTGGGCTACTAGTCTGGAGGTGTGCATATCCTTAATGAAAATGGAGATGCCACTGCCTTTGGAGTTTCGGTTCATTTTTTGGGGCCGAAAGGTGTTGAATGAGTTATAGCCTGGTAGCACAGGGGTGTTTTCTGCTGCTTTAAACCAGGTCTCCATTACACACAAATGTTGATGTTCTCCATTTTGAGGAGTGCTTCGAGTGAGTACATTTTGAGATTTAGATTTCTAGCATTGAGCAGCATGACTCTCAGACTGCATTTATTTATAGCTGTTATGGTGGTAATTTGGTCTTTGGAACACCGCCTAAAAAAGGCACTATAGGGATGGCAAAAGCCTTAGCCAGTATCCATAAACCTAGGAGTGACAGATGGAGGCCATCTCTGGCAAAGCATTGAGGTCAGTCAATCATATCATCCCAAGCAGACATACTGGATCCCCTTAGAATGACACCAGAAATGTAGCCAATTGTTGAAGTCAATCATTTTCTGCTTGTACTGCGGTATCATTCTGGGTGACGGTAGGATGCTGCTCAGGGCTAGGGTCATACCTGCCTGGGCCACATAATCTGAGAGCTCCTCCATGTCTCTTTTAATGTAGTCCAGGGAGGTACATCTCAGGTCATTCACACCCACATGGACAATGATAGAGTGATACTTGTACTTGTTGTGGAGTGACCTGAGTGCGTGTATTATGTGTGGCCTGGCACCCGACAGGCAGGTGACTGTTACCTTCTCCTTATTCACCCTAGTGAGTGGGACATCAGTGTGTCTCACTATCGAGTCACCTATGATTAGTGTATTGGGCAAGCTGTTTTGCCTTAGGGGCTTAGGTTGCGGGGCACACTGTGTAGGTGAGCTGTGTGTCTTGTGATTTCTGCTGTGTTGTGGTGGTCATGTGCATTTCTGATTTGGAACTCTCTGCTGTTTGGGTAGATTTCTATTGAGAGCCTCCATGAAGGTGGGTGTGTGGTTTGTGTTTTTATGTGAGAGCTGTGATGGTAGGTGTTCTGGAAGGCTATGTGTTCCATGTGGTGTGGTGCAGGTGTTGACCTTCTCCTCTTGACCAGCTATTCCGGTCTTATAGGTTCATAGGTGTGTACTAGGCTAACGGCCCTGGAGCTTATATAAGCCTAGCCCAAGAAGATTCCCTGGCATCATGCCACCCAAAGTTAGTTCCCAGTGCCCCTGTCAAGCAAGGCCACTGAAGTAATCCCCGGGGTGAACTTCCTATTTGGCTGGAGAGTGCATGTCTTCCAGTTTGGATATATAAGTGCATCTCTCACAAGTCTGAGTGTTGGGAAGTAAGAGGAGAGGGTTGTCTGTGTACATGAGGCAGTTGCTGCAAAATTGCTAGAATAACAGGTTTTGCATTAGCATGCATTTTTCTGAAGGATATGAAGTCTGAAACAACATGTCAATATTTAGTGACTTCAATCTTCAATGATTTGCCAGAAAACAATAAGTTTCATAAGGAACAGAGCAAAAATATGAGGAAAAAGTCTAGACAATCAGCAAAAATATGTACTGTTGAGAGATATGTTTGAAATGGCAGTTTTACTGATTTTATTTAACTTTGTCTCTAGCCACAGTGAAGTCATATGTATTTATTTATTTATTCAGGACTTAGATGTTTTGGAACAGTACAATTTGCTTTCTTAAAGCACAACTATGGGCAAAAAAACATATCTTATCGTGCAGCCTATGATATTGTTTGCCTTTCCTTGTCCTTGAGACGCATGTGACTTAGAACTGCATTCCTAAGTAGCACCTGAAGGAGCTGTCAGTACTTTTTTTTTTAAAACAGCCTTTGATTTTTTTTAACAAATCTTTTTATTGCTAGACATTTAATCAAAAACATGAACTGACATAAACAAAGGAACAAACCTGAAAACATTAAAGTGGAAGTACGTAGAAAAGAAAAAAATATATTCATTACATGCAAACATTTTACTGCACATTTATAATAATAAAATAATGGAAACATTTCACAGCTTTAATGACATTTCCACCTGTTATCATATTTATATCTAATTTATATCTTATAATACTATCAACATATGACATTTCCAGTATTTTGTTACTTTGTAACACTCTGCTTTTTTCCCCATAACATTCATTTACACGACATCTGTTGAGTTTTGATAGTGCCAAGTTTGTAGATGAGTCTAATGCAAGCACTCGAGTCACAAATGCTCGAAGTCCACTACCTCACAGCTATGGACTCGGCATCTTGTAGCCTGCATTGCTGGCCTCTCATGCTCAAACTCGACTACATGTTCGGGAGAGGTGTGGCAGCTGTGTGTATACAGAGTGGAGCTGCTGCAGCTCGCCTTAACACTATAGCCAGGAGCCAGGTTTGAGCATTGTAAGCCTGGCAGCTGTGCAGAGGAAGTGGGAGGGGTCAGAATTTCAAGCAGTGATCAGGAAGGGAATTTAGGTTTAGCGAAGAGGGAGCATGAAGGAAGTTTAAGATTAGGAAGCAATTGGGGACTTTAAATTTTAGAGGTGGGAAGGCAGTTTTAAGTTCAGGGAATGAGAGGAGAGTTTAGGGTCAGGGAGTGGGAATGGAGTTTTAGGGTTATGGAGCAATTGGGGAGTTTAGGGCTAGGGAGAAGAATGGTAGGATTAGAGACAGGGACTGAGTGGGGTTAGCGTTAGTGTTGTGGTAGGGCTATGCCATTTAATAGGGTTGCATGATGGGAAGGATAGGTAATTAACTAGGACTGGGCTAGTGGGAGTTATGTCACTTATCATTTAGAGCAAGTGGCAGAAAGCAAGAATGTCTCGAGCAACAACCACTCAAACACTTTTAGTAGAACTTTGTAGACAGCATTTTATGATCCTTCTGTTATCATACAATTAATATTGACTTTGCTTTTTTGCTTTTCTGTAGCTAGCCTCCTTGAGTGTAGGGTATGCAATTAAATGGTAAGGTTTGAATAATTTTTAAAACAAAGCAAACTGTTTGAAATGGCATTCAGGCTGTTATAAAAAAATACATCTTTTTCTCATTGGGGTCTAAGCCCCCTGCAGCCCCCCAAGCAAGAAGCTGCATTCCTCACACCTACTCTTTCATCCTCTGTAATATAATTAACTTTGAGATCACTGCCTCTTGGAGGGGATGATTACCCCAGCAGCCGCGGCTGTTGAACTCTGTACGTTTTTGATCGGCTGTGTGTTACTATAAGAATGACTGGTATATACGTTACCTGATACTGCTGCTCTGTTCTCTCTTATTCAGCCACGCACAGACTCTCACAATTACAGGTATGACTTTTTCCTTAAGTAAGCAAGAATATTAGTCAGTGTCACTTTGCATAGGAGCTCTCATGGTTTAATTTCTTTTTACCTTTCCTTTTCCTTGAGTTTCTGTCAGTGCTGACATCAAACTCACTGCCTAGAACCTAGGAGTTATTTTAGTAGCTTTGGAAAAATGCGCCAGTGACTGATTTTTAAAGTGCATATGTGTGTGTGTGTGTGTGTGTGTGTGTGTGTGTGTGTGTGTGTGTGTGTGTGTGTGTGTGTGTGCATGTGTGCGTGTGTGCGTGTGTGTGTGTGTGTGTGTGTGTGTGTGTGTGTGTGTGTGTGTGTGTGTGTGTGTGTGTGTTTGTTAGAAGGAATAACTCCCAAACAGATAAACTAAACTTGAACTGGAATAGGTAAGGGAATGAGGGGGTCACCATCATTGGTACAGCTCACTTGCAGGACATACCTGCACACACATATGTGAGTGTTTATAGCACATGCCAACACACATATGTGTGCACTGTGCAGGCAGATATGTGTATATGTATACATTTTCCTGAAAACTTCAATGCATGGATCTGTCACATTGTCCACTTATGTTTCATGGTCATTACACCATTAGGAGGTTAGTAAATGGGCATAACTAAATGAACCCAGAAATGCTGGTGCTGTAGAAGAAAGGAGAATGTTGGGAGAACATGTGGTGATAATATGAAAACACCATATTTTGGATAGAAAAGGTGGACTTCATTGGGGAATATGTACACCTCTGTGACTTGGGTAATGGGTTCTTAAATTTCTCCATTTGTCTACTGGTTCACTATGCACCAAAGAGGGCAAATGTTTTTGAACAACTTGGGATTGAGGTGTGAGGAAATAACCCAATGGGGGAAATAAGAAGGAAGGTTTTGTCAAGATACTCACACACATTTATCTACCAATGAACAGTGTTGGATATTTGCTGCTTTTATCTGCTCATTATTTGCTGTGGACTTTCAGGTAGTTATATACAACAACATTGTATTTATTTTTTGTTGACCAGGTTAGTCCCCCTTAGCACAGACTGTTTCATACTGGCATCATGTTCCTTGATCTTCCCATGCAGTACTACAGCATGAGGTCACAAAAGATATGTGATGACGTGATCTCATCTGCACTGTGGACTGTCCTCACTACAACTCTTAGGTCGCTTCTTCAGTGCAGACTCAAAGATCCCAGACAGTAATATACAATATCATTTAATTTGGACTGAGTGACATTCCCTGCAGATACTGCCACACTGGGTGATAAAACATGTATCCACCGAGCAGTATTCTCTTATTACACTACAATAATGCATTGAGGATAAATACAGATATTGCATTTCTACATTGATCACACCATGCTGTTCTGCAATTCCACAATAGTCACCCCATATTGCAATGCGGTTCCACATGGTCACCCTGAGATTGTACTGCACTTCCATATTAATCATCCCACACTATACTGAAATTCCACATTAATCACCCATGTTACTGCAGTGCAGTTCTATACTAATCATTTCTCACTGTACTGCAGTTCCACACTGATAAACCCCTCATTGATTGCAGTTCCACACTGACAACCTCACACTACAGTGAAGTTCCAAATTAATCACCCACCTCACTGCACTGCAGTTCCATTCTGATCATCCCCTTATTGCACTGCAATTCCACATTGAGTATGCCCACAGTGCACAACAGTTCCACACTGATTACTCCATCACTGCAATGCAGTTCCATACACATTATGACCACACTGTACTGCATTTTCATGCTAATCATCCCCATATTGTACTGCAGTTCCATATTGGTCATCCTAACACTGTACTGCATTTGTGTGGAAATCACCCCACCACAGCACTGCAGCTCCAAATCAACAGCTCACTGCACTGCATTTCCATACTGATCACTCCAACACTGCACTGCACTTCCACACCTGTCACCCTCTTTTTTGCACTATAGTTCCATAGATTGCTTCCCACTGCACAGCAGTTTAACTTTGATTGACCTGCACAATAAACTGGAGGTCTACATTGCATATAATGCAGCAAATACAGAAGATTCCAACTGAGAAAAACATGCACTTATTCAGACTACCCAAACTGCAGACTAGCTCCTTACCTTTCCCCAACAGCACAACAAATTTCCACTTCCAGTGGTAAAAAAATGTACCCACTTACTACCCTCTCTGTGAAAGAAGTTGCTCATACTCACACATTGATACCCCCTCCTTTGACATGTATTAATCCCCCTTATCCTCCTCATACCATCTTACTGACCTTCTCTCCTCTTTTCTATTTTTTATATTGTAGCATCTCTCCCTATTCTTTCTTTTCCTTCATGTTAATATGTTCATGGGTGTGAGTCTATCATCATTGTATAGCTCACTTATCTCCATACATTCCTACTTACCATCCTCCAAATTCCCTGCTGTGGATAGTTCTTCTCAGACATAATCAACAGAGCTGAACACAATACCTTAGGAATGGCCTCAAATGTGCTAAGTGAAATGGAAGAACCTAAGCATCCTTGTATCTATGTCACTCTTACTGTACACAGTTAATTACCTAGCCTTAGAAACTTCCATTTGGCATTGTTTAGACTGTCACAGTTGAGGGGAATTATCTAATTCAGACCTTTTTCCATATTCCCTCTTTGTTCAATGGAACACTCCCTATAGTTGCTTCTAGGCAAAGGAATTGTAGTGCCATGAATAGCCAGGATGTAGACAAGACTTGAAGATTTCTGTGACCAGTGCTGAGTAGGTTGTGCAAGGAAGGTTGTGCAGGGCACTGAAATCCTCTTGCAATGGTATCTGAAAATCGTCAGTCAGAGGATAGTTGTTACTTGGGACTGGGACAATCCTAGGGGATTGACAAAACCTGGAAGATGAGCTCATTAGCAATATTTTGTTATAGAGAAACATTTTGAAAAGTTAAACTTGGTCCATGTAAAAGTTGTAAATGATCTAAGATGCAGCTCCATTTTTAGTACAATCGCCTGCCTTTATTTATATATATAGTGGGGTTGGCATAATGGTCAAGGTGTTTCCTTACAGACAAAATGTACGGGTTTTGCATCACATCTAGGTTAAAGGATGTTATTGTGCCCCTTTACTCAGCCTTTATTAGACAACCATTGAGTACATCTCCCCCTTTGGTATGTACCTGACCAGCCATACACAACAACTGAACCACTGGAACATCCAAAGAGGTTTCTCACAAAAAGAATGCAGGAAGTAAACAACATGTCCGACATGGACCACGTCAAAGCCCTATCCCTGTACTCAGTCTCCTACAGGTTGCTGAAAAGCATTCTATGGGCTACAAAGCATCTTCTGATCTCACTCTGATGGACCTATTACACGTCTGCAAAACAAATATCATCAGGATTACCTAATTTAGGGATTTAAACCTAGTCTGCAACACAAATAAGACATGCCAGAGGTACAGGTATGCATCTCAGAGACAACCCCTTCTCTGGAATGTGAAGCAGAGTTCTTCCTTAACCCAATTCAAGTATAACTTGGACCACTGGATGGGGAATCAGAAATTTACCTGTTTTCTGGCATCTATGTCTCGTGTAGGCAGAGGTAGCCTATAAATGTTCGACCAGCTATGCTCATGCCTATAGATACTCCTTAAAATAACCTTAGTGTATCAAAAGTAGACAGATAAACTCCTTAAAATAACCTTAGTGTATCAAAAGTAGACAGATAAACTCCTTAAAATAACCTTAGTGTATCAAAAGTAGACAGATAAACTCCTTAAAATAACCTTAGTGTATCAATAGTTGACAGATAAACTTGAAAAGTGTGGCTAGGCTTAAAAAGGCCCCCTGGGGTCATTAGCTTAGTAATCATCTATTAACCTATTTACAGACAACTTATGGACTGAACTGATTGCACAATACTGCTTTATTTTATTTAGTTTATGTACATTTCAAAAGTTTCCCAATACTTGTATGATGTGTTGGTTTTATACCATGCTCACGGTTTTATGCAAGGAAATAAACCTCTTGAGCTTTTATTTTGTTTGGAATAATTGTGCATTCCTTGTCCTTTCTTACTCAAACCTTAAAGCAGTTAGAATTGTAACAGATTGCTTGCATTCTGTACTCTGACCACTCAGCACTGTTTGTATATTGACATATGTATGTTCTTGCATATTACCTAGTGTATGTCAAGAGAAACTGGTGCATGAATTCTCTTGGCTTCTTTTATTGCCACATATATTTCTTCAGATTTTTTTAACCAGTTCTCCAGTGAAACATGGGCCAAATCCAGTTGGGCAACCCAGAAAACAAAAGCTACTTAAAAATAATAAATAGTACATTTTCCCATGGTATATAATTTTAGGCATCATTGTTGTCTTGCACTGAATGTACCACACACACAGAACTCTTAAAATGGATTACAGAGTGCTGTGAGGTATTGCAGTTTGAGCACAGCTATATAAAACCTAAGCTTTGGGCTGGGCTGTCATCATACTATCTGTTAGTTCAGGTCCCTGGAAAGGAACTTCAGGTCTCAGGACATTCTGAGTGGAATGCAGAGGACCTGTTCTGAACTACTAATTACAGACATAGATTGTACACAGGAAAGCCAGTTACAGACTCAAAATTCCTGCATCTCATGCGCTACAAAGGTTCTAAGGGAAAGGCATGACGCAATTTATTGATTTTCATTTCATAAAAAATGTATTTCAAGAAACTAGGTGCAGCATTCTAAGTTTGCTTTGTGGAGATTGACAGGAAATCATACAAATATGGACTTCTGAGACTGTGAGATGAGGCAGTAGGAGACGGGACAAAGAATACTTTTTTCACATTGACTTCTAATGTGCAGTCCTTCAAAGAACCGAGCCCGTCCTTCTGTGATTACTGACTGCTGAAAAAGAATTTCTGTGCTTGTTTGAAATGGAAGATCAAAGTTTCTGGAAGCAGCAATACCTCATGAGCAGTGAAGTGAGCCACATGTTAGAATTAATTTTGACTTCCTTTCAGGTTGTGCATTTTTCTTCATCTTTTACTGGGGGGGGGGGGACTACCTCCTTTAGCCTATGTGGATTAGTCAGCATTAATTGGACCTCCCTCATTTTTGTTGGGGAAACCAGTAGAGCATGAATGTGGCATCTGGAAGTTCACAGCTCTTACTTTGGGAACGTGGCTCTAAAATCTGCATCCTTAGATAATTCATGCTGCATGCCTTACTTATGTAATCTGTCCCCCTTTATGTGGAATGGTTTTAGTCAGTGTGACACAGTGATATTCCTGGCTAATGTACCTGCTAGCATGACCTGACTATCAGTTTTTATTTTTAAAAGCAAAGTGTTTGTATCACTAGGTCTTATTTCCCATCACTGAAGCTCCTTACAACATTCTTATTGATGCTAAGTATTCTAAATTGCAACTATTTACATTGCATGCCCTTAAACTTTTGGTGCGTGTGTGTGTGTGTGTGTGTGTGTGTGTGTGTGTGTGTGTGTGTGTGTGTGTGTGTGTGTGTGTGTGTGTGTGTGTGTGTGTGCAAATATGAATCTTTTATTTATTTATTTATTTATGGGGCTTCAGGGGACTTCTCCTACTCTATTCAATAGGTGCAGTGGGATCTTTTACATTTACTGGGGCAACTACCGACTCAAACAGATGGGACCTTGGCTTAATGTCTCATCAGAAGTATGGATATAAACAGAATATACCTCTTACAGTCAAAGATATCCAAAACTTGGAATACATACAGTCCATTTTTTCTTCTTTGCTGTTTTGGTCAATATTTTGTAGTTGTAGGGCAGGTAAGTGTTATGGTAAAGGACATAAAGGTAAATGAATGGGCTTTGTGTACGAGTGTCTGTTCTCATATGTATATTTGTGTGAAACATTTCAGATTTCTTATTATTTGTGAGCACATAGTTAAACAGTGGAGATCAAAAGTGACCTATTAGTTTGGTAACAAACAACAACCTAATATCAATCACCTGCATATCATACCTTGCACAGTATACAATGTTCCTTTTCTTTTGTATTGGGAGGGCATTTAGGAATGTATAACATGTATGTATGGGGAGGGTACTCTGCACCTTGTGCAGCTGTGAGTGACACTTCATTGACATGCTGCACATGTTAGTGTAGGTATTCTTTGGTGTCTGTTTTAGAGCATTGGACTAACATGCAGTTTGGGTACCATGACAATCAGAATTCCCAGTGAATTCTCACTTTTGCCATGCTTGGCTTCTACTGCCTGCTATGACATCATTACATTCTGTAACATAATGTATACTACAGTCAGGTAGTGGCCTGCAAAGTTATGCATGCATGAGTTGGTCTTTATCCTTTCTCTCAGAATAACACTTAGCAAGACTGGTTCTGCCTGTCTGCCCTTTAAACTGTTGACTGGTGCAGTGAAGCATTGTCCTACATACCAATTCCTCATATAAATAGGCGGCAACGGTAAGGCTAGCACCCCGGACTTTTAAGAACTGGCTTAAATGAAGCTGCTTCCTGTATTCAGACTGTAGCATGAGGGGCATTTCCTTGACACTAAGGTATTACTTAGGAGGATTACAACCTAAGCCTTGACTTACACTTTACAAATATTGATGGACTTGTATCCTATGAGGACAGAATTTGATGTACTGACAGATGCTGTGTCCCTTCCCTAGTCTGTTTAATGACACTTGATGCAAACATATCCTCTCCAGCAGGATGATATCAGGTGTATATATATATATATATATATATATATATATATATATATATATATATATATATATATATATATATATGATATTAACATCAGGAAAACAGTGGATATTAAATTGCCAGCATTAATTATGAATAAAATTGCATCCAAGCAAGTATCTCGCTAAATCAAATTATGCTATCACAGGATGATACAAAATTTGATATTGCCCCGTTTTATGGGAACACCACTATATTATGCATATTTGTTTGACTAAATGATTGTATATGATAATACAGGTGCATTTCTGGAGCTTGGTTAAATTATTTTATTATGTTTGCTTGCCACCTTGCTTCTGTTTGCTTATTCTTTTTAATCTTCTGTTCCAGGCTGCTATAATATTATATTATGACTTTAGTTATTATATAGTTATGTTGCTTTGTCTTTTTGTTTTCTGTAATGAGTCTCCTTTGAAAAAAGATAAACTTAATTGTGTCACACAGACTACCTGGTTGCCATAACATAAAATATGTCAAAAAAATCTAATAATTCATAATTTTAAAACTTCAACACCTAAGATCTAAAGAAATCTAAAATGTGGAATAACATCCAAATTGTTATGAAATATCAAAATAAATAAGCAACAGTTATGAGACTTCACAAAGCTGACTTACCAGCATTATTAACGAATACTGAGTTTTATTCAGCTATATGATTGTTTAAACATGGGGATACGTTAAGTACATTTAACCAGACTCACTGTTTTAAATACCCCTCACAAACAAATGCACACAACTTTGATCCTGCTTGTATCCCCTGCTGTAGATAATGGCTTGATGGTGTGATGAAATAATCAGTACTTTTCGTCCCCCAATTTAATATTGTTTTAGTATGTACTATGACAAAATATTGCACTTTACCAGTATGGTTATGAGTCACTATGCTATCTTACCGCGTGACATACTAGAGCACTATGCTTCTGACACAAGCCCCATTTCTTATTGCCTTTTACATATGATGGACACAGCAGAAACCTGAGAAATTATTTCCTTACACTGCTTGTAACTGAAAACTTCCTGCTGCTGCAGCTGCTGCTATTGTGTTTAAGTTGTCTGTCTTATCTTATCTCGGTGTGCAAAGTTTGTATTCAAGCTGTATTTCTTGTTTCATTTCCCTAAAGATAGAACCTTTGCAGACAAAATGT